>NC_141536.1:76672498-76762498 GCF_021556685.1 Rattus norvegicus | reverse complement strand
GGTACGTGTGCCTGTTGGTGTGTGTGCAGAGGCCAGAGGACGATATCTGATAACTTTCTCTGTCTTATTGCCTTGAGACAAGGTTTCCCACTGAATCAGGAGCTGGCCATTTTGGGGAGGCTGGTTAATGAGCTTCTGGGCTCTGAGTTTCTCTATCTCCCGGTGCTGGTGTCACAAGTACTCACAGCCGCGCCTCACTTTTTAACCTGGGTACTAGGGATTTGAACTCAGGTTCTTGTGCTTGCATATCAAGTGCTTTTACCCACTGAGCTATCTGCCCTGCTCCCACACCTGGCTCTGACCCCACTCACTGGGAAGGACAGGGAAAGTCCAGGCCATTGAAGACGAGGAGTGAAGCGTCACCTCTGGTTGGCTGAGAAAGCAATGGCAGTGCTCCCTTTTCTCCTCTGCCTTCCACTCCCAACATTAGGGTAGGGCCTGGGACACCGCTGGGGACTCACACCTGTGTTCTCACAGTTTTCTTCATCACTGTTGTCCGCGCAGTCATCCTCCCCATCACAGCGCCAGGACAGACGGACACAGCGGCCTGACCGACAGCGAAACTGTTCAGCTGTGCACATGGAGGTGGCTGGACAGAGCAAAGACCTAATGAAAGGCTGGTCCTCCCACCCCAGCCTAAAACTCTGGCTACTCTCCTTGATGATGGTGTCACAGAAGGCGTGTCTTTGTGACCCTTCCTTAGACCATCTTCCTGCCACCTGCTAGAAAACTGCCATGATGTGTCTGTAACCCTACAGACTAGGAGCTTGCAACCCCATAAGAACAACAACGCCAACCAAGCAGAGCTTCCAGGGACTAAATCACTACCCAAAGACTATACATGGACTGACCCTGGGCTCCAACTGCATATGTAGCAGAGAATAGCCTTGTTGGGAAGCCCTTGGTCCTGCCAAGGTTGGACTCCCCAGTGCAGGGGAATGTTGGGGGGCAGTAAGGGAGATGTATGGGAGGAATACCTGCATGGGGGAGCGGGAGGAGAGGGAGGCTTATGGACAGGAAACCGGGAAAGGGAATAACATTTGATATGTAAGTAAAGAAATATATCTAATAAAAAAAACATACAGACTACTAGACTACTAGTGTCCTTTTGGATATGGTGCCTCTGTGCAGCATATAACCACACAACTGTATAGCTACCTAGCATCCCTTCATGGTCGATCTGCCCCCCAACCCTTCTCCTTAGCCCCGCCCCCATGCCTTTGATGCTATCCCCACTCACTGCAGTTACGTTCATCAGACTGGTCATCGCAGTCCGCATCACCATCACAGCGCCAGCCTGCGTTGACGCACAGGCCACTGTCACACATGAATTCCCCAGAGCGGCAGGGCTGGTGGGAGGCTGGGGAAACAAAGGCCTTCTGTCTCTAGCCAGCCTGTGCACACAGCACCTCATGGAAGAGCAGAAAGTCCCAAGTCCCATTTCCTACCCCTCCCAAGACTCCAGCTCCTCCTCAGGGGGACGGTGGAATTCAGACACTGTTCCCCGAAGGGCCTGCCCCAGCTGGCACCTGTGCCCTGCCACTGGAGGAGCTCCTCCAGTCTGGATGCCCCTCCCCCCAGCTAGCCAGAGCACTCACAGCAGTCGGACTCGTCTGACCAGTCTCCGCAGTCATCATCCCCGTCACAGTGGTAGATGTCAAGGATGCAGCGGCCGTAGGCACACTGGAACTCTTCCAGGTTGCAAGGAGGAGAGGGTACTGCTGAGGCTGGAAGGGAAAGCAGCCCTCAGACCCCAGGGACTAGGGACAGGAGCCTGATTCCTGACAGGGGCAAGATGTCTTCCTCCAGAATGCTTCAACTGGGCTTCATTTGTGATGGCACTACAGACTTCTATAGGCTAGTGGACCAGAAGGAGTCAACCTTCCACAACTGCTATTACCTGACCCCCACCCCCCATATATTTCAGGTTGGCCTCAAACTCAATTCATAGCCAGAGAAAGCCTTGAAATCTTGGTCTTTCTGCCTCTACCTCCTGTGTGGATTACATTCAGGTATATACCACTATTTCTGCCTGTTTGGGGCAGTGCTAAGGATAGAAGCCAAGGCTTCACCATGCTAATATGAGTTACACCCCTGGCATCGCTCCTTTAGAACACCTACTCCCTTGCCTGCCCACAACCCTTTCAGCCAACCCTTATCCAGGAGCCGGAGCCCTTGGTCACCATGTCAGGCCAGCAGCCTCAGGGGTAGGGGCACTCACGGCAGCTTTCCTCATCAGAGCCGTCTTTGCAGTCTGTGTCTCCATCACAGTACCAATGCTCAGCAATGCAGCTCCCATCACTGCAGCGGAATTCCTTGTCTGAGCACTTGCGCATGTCTAGGGATGCAATGAGACAGGAGTTCCGTAGAATCATACCCATCCTCCTTTGGTTCCAGGGTAGGGGGACGTCCATGTTCCTTACAGTACAGACTGCTCTGCCTGCTGCCTTCTTTCAGCTGCACCAGATCCCTGGAGCAGTTTTAGGCCCTTTGCTGCGGTCTCTCCTACCCTGGACCCCTTCCTGCTCCCAGAGCACCACTCACCGCACTGTTCGTCACTGTTGTCACCACAGTCATTGTCCCCATCACAGTGCCACAGACTCCGGATGCAGTAGCCGTTCTGGCAGGGGAACTCGTCCTCCTCACACTCCCGGGGGGCTGTGGGCACAGATGAGTCAGGCTGCTGTGCACAGAGAGCACATTGCCTCCAAGCCCCTCAATAAAGCCTTCTGGAGCAGTTGACAGTCCTGGGGCTGGCCTTAGCACTCCTGAGGAGGTGCCCACCTCTTGTGGGCTTAGCTCACCAGGAGATGAGGGAAAAAGGACAGAACAAGAGCTGAAGATCCGAGAGCTCAAATGGACCAGGGGCATCACTTCCTGACAGAAAACCCTTTCCCAACAGAGCCCGTGGAGTTCTCCTGGTCCCTCCCAACACTCACGACAGTCCTGCTCATCGGAGTCATCTTCACAGTCATTGTCCCCATCACACACCCAGGAGCGTCGGATGCACTTGCCGTTGTCACAGTGGAAGTCCAGAGGGGAACAGGTAGGCAGCGCTGAGTCCAAGAGAAGGGAAAAGTCAAGCAGGCAGGCTACACTGGGCCAGAGATCCTTGCTCCAAATCCCACTGTCCTCACCCCCATCCTTGGTCCCCTGGTAGATAGGGCCCCTAAGAAACTGCAACTAGGAAGAGGGATCAGCTGAAGAAATTGGGGGCAGCAGACACCCTGACTCTAAGACACCCAAGGAAGCAGTAAGGAAAATGTGGACCAGAGAGAAAAGCGGGATCACGGTTGTAACTCGGTAGTATGTTGCCTAACTGTATTAGGTCCCGGTTTGACCACCAGTGCCTCATAAAACTAGGTGTGGAGGTGAACACGTGTAACTCTGGCACTTGGGAGGTAAGGACAGGAAGATTGAAAGTTCAAGGTCATCCCTAGCTACATATCAAGCTTGAGGCCAGCCAGAACTGCATGAGACCCTACCTCAAGAGATAGTAGGAGGGACACAATCCCCTCCTATCCTCTTACGCAAGGATGATTGACACATCTGGGTTTCACTTCTAGAAGTCATTATTATGATGTCATCTGCCTCTCTGAGCAGTAGTTCCTTTGACTACACAGGGAGATAATTGCACTCCACTCACAAGAGGTCTTTTGAGATAATGCATATGAAAGTGCTACATGAAAGGGAAACATTTATTATTATCATAATTAGCTGAGCTGGTTAGGGTTAATGAGGTCCAGGTTGTAGCTTCGTTCCCATTAGACTAATTAGTTACCATCAGACATAGATGCTGCGGGCCAGACATGTAACCCCAATCCAGACAATTGACTTAACAGTGAGGTTTATATATATCCAAGACAGGATGTCCTGGCCCATTGTCTATGCTGACTATGCTGAAGGAAAGGCAAGTTTAAATAGAATACAAGGTGGGTTTTTTCTTTTCAGTGTGGGGAGGGAGTTGAACCTAGAACCTCATGCTACAAGGCAAGTAGCTCCACTCCTAAGCTATGGCTTCAGTCAGTCCTTTATGAATGTATGATATCTATATGTACATATATGAACATATATATATACACACTCATCCAGATGGATACATGCATGTGTGTCAGTCTTGGGTGTCTTCTTCAATAGCTTTGTACCCTGTTCTTAATGTGTATTATTACTGCAGGAGAGAGGGCACAAGAGCCACAGTGTCTGTGGGGAGAGCAGGGAATAAATTCCTAGAGTTGTCCATCACGTGGGTCCTGGGGGTCAAATAGTCATCGGGCTTGGTGGCAAGCACATTTACAAATACAAGTAGAACTATTTAATAATGACTCTTTATGTCTTTAAGGGTATTTTCTTCTATACCTTTTCCAAGTTTTCTTTTTCTTCCTTCCTTTCTTCCTTCCTTCCTTCCCTTTTCTTTCTTTTCTTTTTCTTTGGACAGGGTTTCTTTGTGTAGCCCAGGCTGTCCTGGAACTCACTTTATAGACCAGGCTGGGCTTGAACTCAGAGATCTGCCCGATTCTGCCTCCCAAGTGCTAGGATTAAAAGTGTAAGCCACCATGCCAGGCCTTTTTCCAACATTTCAAAGTGTGTTTCATTAGGGCTAGAGACATGAACCACCCAACAGAAATACGGGTCTTTAAAGGTGCACATGTGAAGAAACCATGTTTCTCTCCACATCCGTCAGCCTTGCAAGAGCCCAACTCTAAGTCCAACACAAAGTAGGCAGGTACAGAATACCCCTCTGTCCATCCCTAATCTCCTCCTGCTAACCCTGGGATGCTACTTACTACAGCCATCCTCATCGCTGTGGTCTCCACAGTCATTGTCACCATCACACTGCCACTGGGCGGGGATGCAGGTACATTCGCCGAGCGCGCTCACTGCACATGTGAAGTGGCTCCGACCACACGCACACTCCAGATTGCTGGCTGTGCCTGGGCAGAAAGAGCAGGAAGCAGAGAGCCTTGATGCCTGTCCACCCAAAGCCGGCAGGGGTGTGGAGGAGAGAGACTCAAGGGCATTGTCACTCAGAGAGCTTTCCTTCCTCTGCCAGGGCAGTTATGATCCCAAAGACAGCTTCAGACTTTGGGTTCACGCACAGCCCAGTTGCCCTGCCTATGGCATCTTTACACAGCATCTCTGAAGGCCAGGAGACAAATAAAGCCACCAAGGGATGCTGAGCTCGGAAGAAGAGTGAGGGACAGATGGATGCTACCAAGACACCTCTGTCTGCTTTCTTCCAAAACTAGAAAATGGAGACACAGACATACCTGCCTCTGTCTTAAAGACCAAGCACTGACATAGGCTGGACCGGTGAAATCGGAGCGCCAGTGCCTCTTGATGTCAAGGAATCCACATGGGAGGCACGGAGGTGTTTGTGAGTCCTACCATCAGATTTTACCTTTTGGGGTGTGTGTGTGTGAGACAAGATCAAGCTACCTCAGGACAGAGTAACCAGGACCAGTCAGTGCTCCGTCTGTGCCTTCCTGTCTGTGAGACAGACCAAAGCCTGCAGGAAGGCTGGCGGACGCAGCCCCTCCCCCAGCCTCAGCAGCAAGCAGCTGGCTTCCCTATTGAGCATCAAGCTATCTGCCTGGCCAAGTCCCATGACTGGCTGCAGTGCCCCCTCCCCAGAGTACCCAGCAGGATGCCCTGGGATGGCGTGTGAATGGCTCGGTGCCCCTGCTCCAGCCTCAGCTGGAACAAAGGGTTCTTCCAGGGTCACTCTCCCCCCTCAGATTATTCATCGAACCCGCTGGGCTGCTGCAGCTGTGGAAGGAGGGGGCCTGCCTTGTTGCTCATCTCTTCCCTAGCTTTCCTCTCTTCCTCCCATTAGCTGGCTTCTGCCTTCAGGCTGGATTGGAACTGGGAAGGGTCAGCTTTCATGGCCGCTCCTGTTCCTTTACTATCCATCTCTACCCCTCCCCCAGCCTTCCTATTTCTTTCCCAAAGGTGTGAGGTTAAGGCAGAGCTTCCTAACCTGCAATTGATGGTTGAGCAGATGGACGGCCAATCAGCCTTCCCCATCTGTGAGCCTCTCAATCTATAGGCAAAATGTATACTTCTGGAGTGAGGGACCTGAGATCCCTACCAGGTTCTCAGCAGGAATGCCTAGCCTTTCCTAGTAAGGTAAGAGATCTAGTTACCCCAGGAAGGGTGCAGAGTTTTCTTCTGAAGGCAAGTAGAGTCCTTTTAGGAAGGATAACAGCTTTGCATTCCCCATAGGAGGGCCTCAATTCAAGTCCAACGTCTGTCTTTCTACAAATACTGCCCAGATGCCTGCTTCTTTCTCTTCCTTGAGAACTGAGGAGTAAGAGTAAGGGCTTCTTTCACTAAGACCTTAGACAGCAGAGCCTGAGACATACTGGCTCAGTGAGATGCAAGCACTTCTTTACGGAACCCTAGCTAGATTCAGTATCGAGGACACTTCTGATGCACAACTCTGCTTTGTGGAGAAGATGCAGGGAGAGCATGAGGCTTAATTAGTAAGTTTCAGCAGGAGATGGGAAATAGATTTGTCCTTTAGGGGGCCGGTGGTGCTCCAGAATGCCCGAGTAGGAGCCAGGGATGCAGTTAAGCATCCCTAACAGTGCACAGGATGCTCCTTACCACTGTGAACTGGCCCACGAGTAAACAAAGGTGGAGAAACATTGATAGTAATATGCAGCATGAAGAGGCAGACCTGGAGGGAGATCCAGAAAGAAGGACAGATAGGAAGAAGGGGCAAAATGGAAGAATGCAAAGGGATAAATGCTAGAACTGGAGCAGACAAGCAGACCTTTGGGTTCCACCAATCAGATGCATGACTTTGTGAAATTTGCTTTCTTTTTTCTTAAGTAGTACTGGGATCAAACCCACTAAACCACATCCCAGACCTCGTCTTACTTTTTATTTTGATACAAGGTTCAGGGTTTCATTAAGTTCCTGGCCTGGAACTTACTCTGTGGGCCAAGCAGGCCTTAAACTTGAAAGCCTTCTGCTCTGGCCTCCCAAGAAGCTGGGGTCAACACTGTATGGCCAGGCCTAACTGAGTTTCTTACTATGATACAGAAAACAGAAAAATAAAATAAAAGCCCCAATTAAGCAAGAAAATAATGGATAGACACATTTTATGCTGTGGCACACAATGAAAATTATCATTAAGTAGCTATGGGGAGATTGGAGGTGTGGAATGGTGACCAGATTTCCCCAAAAGGCCTTGACTTAGGAAGTGATGAATACCAGGAATGGGAAAACAAGACAAACAGTATCCTGGGAACTATGCAAGGGAAACAGTACAGGGGGCTGAAGAGATGGCTCAGCTAAAAGCACCAGCTGCTCCTCTAGGGTCCTGGTTTGATTTCTAGCACTCACACGGCTCACAGCCCTGTGTGGCTCCAGTTCCAGGGAAACCCGACGCCCACCTCTGATGTTCTTGGGCACGGCACACAGGGTGTACACACCTGCAGGCAAAATCTTCACGCACATAAAATAAAAATAAATATTAAAAAAAAAAAAGAGTACAGTGAACGAAGAGGAGCCATCAACCCCTTTCCAGCTCCTGTCCGTGTGATTGGATAAGTGCAGCACCAGTTCTAATGCCCTGGGGCTGACGCGGGGACGAAGCATTCAGTCAGCTGGCCATCAAGCTGCAGGTGGCTAAAGACACACAACTTCCTGCATGTCAGAGAAATGGCTGAAATCAGAGCTGTGGTGAAGTCCAGGCAGCCACCAGTCGGACAAACTCTTGACTGGGTATTCATACAGGAAGCAGACACATTACACTCCAAAAGGCAGACTTCTGGACAACCGCTTCCCCTTCAGAGTCCCCAGAGATGGAATTCTGTCTGTTCACTCAAGTCTTGGCTGAGATCATAAAGGGCAGCTTTTAACCCTTTTGCATAAAAGAAAGAAAGGAAACAAATGGCCGCGGTGCAGACGCAGCCTTCCGTGTAAGCGTTGAATTGGAATAGTCAGCCCCACTCCTTGAAGGCTGTTTGCCAGAGACACTGCAGGCAGCTCTCCTGGCTGCCAGGGCCTTAGGCCATAGCCCTTCCATCACACGCATTTCAACAAGGAACAGGTCTCTGTGCTCCAGGTGCTCATGCTCTCTCATAATTCTTGGGGTCCATGTTAAGAGGCTCATAGAACCTTAAAGATAGGTCTTACTACATAGCCCTTCCTGATTGGCTTGGAACTTGTTGTGTAGACCAGGCTGGCCTCAAACTCAAGAGAGTTCTGCCTGCCTCTGCCCCACAAGTGCTGGCATTCCATTAAATAGGTGTGCCTCCACATCTGGCTTCATAGAATCTTTCTGAGAGGTTAAAATCTCGCCGTTCACACCTCACCTCCTTCAGCCCAGCTACCTTAGCAGTTTTCCAGTGCTTTCTTTGGAAGGGAGAAGGCAACACTCACCGGTGATACCAGTCAGACCCTCTAACATGGTAGACAGCAGCAGTTCCATATATTTGGGGAGTTAATCAAAAGCTCTGTAAGGGCACCCATAAGACAGAGATAAAAGCAACTCTGTATCACAGAGTCCTCCTGCCTCTGACTCTCAAGTGCTGAGACTACAGGCGTTTGCCACTACGCATGATGTAGGAGGTGCTGGGATCGAACCCAGGGCTTCAAACAAGCAGTTGACCAACTGAACTACATCCCTAGCCCCCTCCCCCTCCTTTCCTTTCTGTTTCTGGAGTGACGGGGAATGAACCCAAGGCTTCCAACATGCTAAATATACGCTTCACTGCTGAGTCATCCCCTTAGGCCTGTTCTCTCTGTAAGATGTCAAAGCCACCTTTTCCTGTCCGCTGGCAGGAATGATGAGGCTACAAGCCTTATTTAGCGAGAATGAGTTATTTGGAAGTCTACAACTACATCCAGAGGGAGGGGCAACCCCACTGACTTTTGAGGTAACATACACTGTAACAGCACCCTTCAGGGGATATCCATGTGGCAAACAAAACAGACTACGTTGGAGAGAATGGCAACAAGGAATCGCATGGACATGGACCCAATAAGCCCCATCCACCCAGAGTCTGGAGAGACCTCTATAGATCTGTGTTCAGAGGATACAGTTTGCCTAGCAAACATTGATAGTAGTAGCAGGAATCATCATCATCATCACCACCATCATCACCATCATCACTACCATCATCATCACTATCACCACCATCATCACCACCACCACCACCACCACCACCACCACCACCACCACCACCACCACCGCCACCACCACCACAACCACCACCACCAAAACCACAGAGCTAAGTAGTAGGTAGTTGGCAGGAGGTCAGAAATGGAGCTTTTCTTAACACTGCCTTACCTGGACATATTTGGCCCAAGCTGAGCTGGAAGTCCCTGCCCTTTGTTCCTTTGTATTGCCCACTCACTAGGCCTCAGCTTCTTGGATGTTGAAATTGTGTGCCAGACAGTTCTTACGCTCATGTTCACAGTGCATGCCCACTGCTAAGTGTATCGGGTGAACGGTACAAGTTGGTTAAATGGATGGGCAATGCGTGCCTTGTGAAAGCTGGGGGTCAAAGCAGGAGAGAAGGGCAATTCCCTATGTAACCAGTACTCAAGAGAACTTTACCCTTCTCTTTCCCCAGGCACTCCCTGGTTCTACTCAGGTGAAGTTCACTCCCCCCACCCCACGCCACCCCTGACTCCTTTCCTCACTGTGTCTCACTCAGACTGTGGAGCTGACAAGTCATGACAGGCTTATCCAGGGGTGAACCTGGCCTGTCTGATTCCTTGGCAACTCATTCAAAAGGGACACACTAGAGTCACAATTACAGGGCCAGAGTTCAGGCGTCCCACACACACACTAGGATGCTGGAGACAGGTTGGATGATATAGTCAGATCTGGCCCTTAAAACTATAAATAAGGGCTGGAGAACTATACATAATGGTTCAATGGTTAAGAGCACCAACTGCTCTTTCAGAGGTCCTGAGTTCAATTCCCAGCAACCACATGGTGGCTCATAGCCATCTGTAATGAGATCTGATGCCCTCTTCTGATGTGTCTGAAAACAGCTACAGTATACTCACATACATAAAATAAATAAAAATGGGGGCTCAGCGGTTAAGAGCACTGACTCCTCTTCCAGAGAACCTGAGTTCAATTCCCAGCAACCACATGGTGGTTCACAACCATTTGTAATGGAATCCAACGCCCTCTTCTGGTGTGTATGAAGACAGCTGCAGTGTACTCATCATATATATATATATATATATATATATATATATATATATATATAATAAATCTTTAAAAAAACTATAAATAAGTTAGATAGGGAGATGACCCAGTGGATTAAGTGCTTGCTACCCAAGCGTGAGTTTGGATCCGTACCATTCACAGTAAAAGCCAGGTGCGGTGTTGTGTGCTTGTATGTGCTAAGGGCAGGTGCATTTGATCCCTGGGACACCCGTGGTAGAAGGGATGAGCCAACTTCATTCCATTCCATGCACACCACACAAATGAAAAAAAAAAAGTAACTAAAACCCAAAGAATTCAATCCAATTGTCAATTTTTCCAATCTAGATCTTCTGAGACAACTGAGATTTAAAATATTCTGTTCTGGGGACTGGAGAGATGGTTCAGTGATTAAGAGCATCAGCTGTTCTTTCAGAGGGCCAGTGCTGTGTTCTCAGCGTCTGAATGGAAGTTAACACCCTCCATAACTACAGTTCTCACCTCCTCAGACATCTGCACTTACGTGGTGCATAGACCCACAGACATAAAAATAGTGTTCACGAGAACTCCAGATTCTGTTCTGAGAGACACTATGAGATGGGGTATATGTTTCCCTTCTTAGACTCCAGGTTCAAATCCCGATACAGCTACTCAGCGGCTATGTAACAGCAAACTGCTCTAAGCCTCAGTTTCCCGTATATAAACGAGGATTGACAACAGTACCTACCTCCTAATTGCTTCTCGCCGTATTGCAGTGCAGCAAAGCTCTGGAAACCAGGCCGCCTAGAGGACATTTGTATTGCTTAGACCGCATGCCCCAGTTTAGTACAAAAACAGGAGAGAAAAGGAGAAACTCTCTTCGAGGAGGACCGTTTAAAGTAGTGGTTTTGAACCCGTGGGTCATGACCTCTTTGAGGGGCCTAAGGACCGTTTCACAGGAGTCACCTAAGACCATTGGAAGACACGATATTTTGTAGCAATGAGATAATTTTAGAGTGGTGGGGTCACCACAACATGAGGAACTGTATTAGACGGTTGCAACATTTGCGGGGGGGTTGAGAACCACTGATTAAAGCCGTTGACTTTTACTGTCTCACTAGGTCTTTTTAGTAGAAACTTCTTACTTAAACGACCTGGTGTGGGGGAAATGAAAGGAAGAGAGGCTCTCCCCTTTATTTGCCTAAGCCTGGCTTCTTCATTTCTTCCTAAGATGTTGCAATCAAACCAACATAAAATTTCTCTTGTCCTCACCCATGTCCACAAGACCATAGCAGTTGCACTCTATAAGATGGGGTCATGGGAGAGGAGCGTAGCCCCCCCCCCCGCAGCAGCCTCCCCCCCAAACCCCGCAGGCCTGACAAGAAGTGGAGCTTCTGGGCTGTGATCCCAAGGAGACACTGAAAATCTCAGAAGCAGCTTTACTCCTCGTGCTAATCAGGTGTCTCTCCTAATATCCTATTCTGTACCTGCCTGGCCTCACACCCAGAGAAGGGGAAAAGATCCCTCTCTGTTCCCCCCAAAAGGCACTGCCTGGAATCTGGCTCTCCCTGGCTGCAGAAAATCTCCGGTGATAAATTATTCAGCAGCACCTTTGTGTCGCTGCCTCTCAGCCAGATGGAAGGTTTGCTCCTAGTCTTTTGTTTCCCGGCTTGGCTCCATGCTCGGATCCTTAGCTCTGCACAGAGGTGAGGGGGAGCTCCCATAGGCCAAGTCAGGGCTTGCTTCGAGTTCCAGCCAGGTTTTCTCCAGCTGGGGCGCAGGCAGCGCCCTCCCTCCTCACTCTCACCTGAATGGTGGGGGAGTGGGCGTCAGAAATAGCTGACAGTCCATCCACTCACCTACGGGACACAGATGGGAATACCCATGTGCACTGAAAGAACGAAGTCTGCTCCGATGGGCGGAAGAGGTGCCCAGAGGCACCTGGGATGTTTGCTTCTTGCTAAATCAAAAAGACACGTCAGAAAATAGACAGCCAGGAAGCTAAAAGAGACAGCTCTTCTTGACAGCTGCTCTGGGTTACGGTCAACTTTCTGCAGTTCCCAGAAACATCACAACAGTGGCACCAACTTAAAAGGAAGAAACAAAGGGACAACAGGGGTCAAACTTTGGGGTGGAGGAGTTGGGGGTTGGGTGACCAGTCTGGGCTGGAGACCTACATCAATTATCCTGCACACTGACAGGAGTCCTGATTGAAGACTGTGGCTGTGAAGGAAGCAGGCTCCCAACAGCCCAGCCCCCAAATTGGGGCAATTACTACCTCTAGAGCTCTGGGGCCTGAGTCCTTCCTCAGGCCAGTGGGAGGGACAGGTTGG
The DNA here is from genome assembly GCF_021556685.1 of Rattus norvegicus. Taxonomy (NCBI): domain Eukaryota; kingdom Metazoa; phylum Chordata; class Mammalia; order Rodentia; family Muridae; genus Rattus; species Rattus norvegicus. The sequence goes on along the minus strand of NC_141536.1, from coordinate 76,750,012 downwards.
AATTCTAAACTGTTCCAACTACAAGAGACCTTTGCAACCTCTCTCACCCTGGGTCACAGCAATCTTAGGGTAAGAAGTTGTAAGGCTCACTCCTGATCTCTCAATGGGGATGTTCCCAAGGGAGTTCCTCTCCTCCCTCTCTCTCTCTCTCTCTCTCTCTCTCTCTCTCTCTCTCTCTCTCCTTCCTTCTCTCCTCTCCCCCCTCCCCTTTCTGGAATCATGAACAGGAGGGAACTGTGATTAGGTTTCACTAGGTTTTTAAGAAGGAATAAGGACAAGTTGTTTCACAGAGAAAAAGAAACCAGTTAAAAAGAACGAAGGGCCAAGCCTCCCTTATCATATGAGACACTGCAGCATAACATATCTGGCTCCCATATTCCAAACCCCATCTCTGATCCACTCAGGCAGTCTGACTAATGAACAGCTGACATTTACCTAGCCCTATAGCTACAAAGCAGCTGTCAGGCTCTGTGCTGGATAATTTGGACGTCCTATCATAGTCTTTCTTAATTTTCTCAGCCAGAAAATGTCACAGGTGAAAATATATCACCAGTCCCCTCCCCAACGATAGCTCCATTTGCAGATAAGAGCCCCGAAGTTCAGATAGAGACAGTGTATTTTCACGGATACAACTAGAAGTATCAAAGCCAGGTGCTGAACCCAGGTCTGCCTGTGCTTTCTCAAACACAGAGCCAGGCATGCAGGGTGACTAGAGCTTGACAGGCATGTTTGCTGAATAGATGAACAAAAGCCTGTGTACAACTTCAGCTTGGGCAGTGCTCCTGCGTGTCCTGTGGAGAATGAACCTGGGACACTAGCTCTGAGCCCCAGGGACAGTGACAAGCTTAGGTGATCATCAGTGCTATTTTTAGGGCCAAACTCGGGTTCCGCCAACCAAGTCTCGGCATCTTGTCTTTCTTAGGACACTCAGTAGGCCAAGGAGAGAAAGACATTCACCGCTGGAGAGAAGATGGCCACCAGATACATACAGTCTGGGACTCATGTGCCCCACGCCTAGGCAACTGTGAAAAAGCATGATTACACTCTACCAAAGAATGTAGAGGTGGAGGCTAGCAGCTGACCAAAGACAGGGAACTTTACTATAATCTGAGATTGGGCCGTGTAATAAAACAAGATATATTTTTAGTCTCTGAAATTAGCCTGTTCTCATTCACGAAACCCCCCTGTATGGGCTATCTCTCTAAACATCAGCAATATCCCATCACCCTTCTTCAACTCGGGGACTAGCAGTCCGTCTGTAGGAGGCATGTGCAAAGAGCCACAAAGTCCTCTGTGACCTCCCATGTCCTTTGCTGGCGCAGAAGATGAGTGTACCCAATGTGCTTTGTGTCAGACGGGGCATGACTAAGTTCCCTTGCACCTGTTACTCTTAATACTAGGTGCCAGTCCCAAAGATGTCATCTGATATCCAACAGGGGACAGAAGAGGAAATCCAGAATCAGGGAGAAGCCAAGCATCTGCACGAGTCCCGAGAGATCAAGGGCACTGTCACTCAAGTACCATGACAACCATGGTCACAACAACAACCACAGGGAAATAAGACCAGTCTCAGGCTAAATTATTTCAAACTCCTCTTCAGAAACTTTTTTATCTGCCTAAGCAAGCCCTCCCGGGCAGAACTGTCAGTGTTCATTCCCCTAAAAAAGACTTCCAAGTGAAGCGGCAGACATACAGTCCAGTCACAGCCCACAGGATAATACCCACGGTTATTACCAGTCCTTACAAAAGCCTTAAAACTTAAAACACAGGAGCATTTGTTATTGCTGTTGTCGTTAACTTTAGTTTTTGAGATGGAGTCTTAGGAGGCCCAAGCTAGCCTTGAACTCACAAGGCATCTGAAGATAACCCTGAACTTCTAAACCTCTTGCTTTCACCTACCAAGCGCTGGGCAGTGAAATGGGTTTTTGTGTGTTATGTTTTTAAGAAAAGGATCTTGCTGTCTAGTCTGGAATGACTTCAAATTACACAGCCCAGACTGGCCTCACCCTTGCTTAACTGCTCTTGCCTCAGTTTCCCAAGTGCTAGCATTACCCTCTACTTTTTCTTGCAGAGGGGGTCAGATTCCATTACAAATGGTTGTGAGCTACCATGTGGTTCCTGGGCATTGAACTCAGGAACTCTGGAAGAGCAGTCGGTGCTCTTAACCACTGAGCCATCGCTCCAGCCCACTTTTTTTTCTTTCTTTCTTTCTTTTTTTCTTTTTTCTTTCTTTTTTTTTTTTTTTTTGGAGCTGGGGACCGAACCCAGGGTTTTGCGGTTGCTAGGCAAGCGCTCTACCACTGAGCTAAATCCCCAACCCTTTCTTTCTTTTTTGTTTCAGTGTGTGTGGGTAGTTTTTACCTTGCATGTGTGTCTGAGCACCACATGTATGTAGTACTTGAAGAGGCCAGAAGAGGGCGTCAGATTCCCTGGAACCAAAGTTACGCAGAAGTAAGCGACCAAGTAGGTGGTGGGAATGAAATCCAGGTCCTCTGGAGGAACATGCAGTGCTCTTAACCGCGGAGCCATGTCTCTAGCCACATCCTTCTAAATTCTGAACAGTGAATTGTGATCTAGGCTAACACCAAGTGGAGAAGCTCTAGGGAAATCCTGTGCGGACTAATAAAATCTAAACAGACATCTGGGTCCGGCGGTGAATTCGCTCCTAGCTGAGGTTGTCTGTGTAAGTAAGGCACAGCATCTTTTCAGAATCACCTCTTCCGGACCTGAACTTAGTCCTCTGACCATGAGACAGAGCAGACTCTGCAACTGCTGCCTCACTGTGACTCTGCCTTCTATCGGTCTCCAAGGATGGCTCAGTATTAAGCCCTGTAAAGTCCAAATTTTTCTACCTTTGCCTACTCCGTAGGCACAGGAAGTCTCAACTTAGAAATTTCTATTAAACCCTTTCCTTTAAAAATGAACCTAAACTAGCCACCAAGAATCCTCTAATGCTTTTTTTCTGCAAAACATTAAGAATCCACGACTCTCTCTGCTCCTGTTCTCACCCCCATCCTCCATTGCAGATGTAATGTATGCATTTTTGACAACAACTCTGGAGCAGAGAATTCCTCTTGGCCAGTCTCAGTTCGGAACCTTCCAGCTCCCCCTTCCCTGGGGCAGAAGGCGACAATCTCCTCTTTGGCTTTGTTGGTATCCGTTTTAGCCCCCACCCCACCCCCCTTTTCCTAGTGCCTAGCTATTTCCCTTGATCTTTTTCAAAACTTCCTCCAGGGGGCCGAGAGGAAAGTTCCATCCCCTTCCCTTGAAACCCGAAGAGGGGAAACCCCCCAAAAGCATAGCTGTCCCTTTAAGGGGCCCATGTGGTGGGAAGAACAGTTACATTCCTACCCCAGTAGGGCTGCTGTCCCAACACGCCGAAGAGGCTACAAATAACCTTCGAGGAGAGAGCCCGGGAGGGGCAGAATGAGGCGCGAAGAGGAACGTGGGTCGGCCAGGCTACCACTCGGAGAGAAAGGACTGGGTCGGCGCTAGATACCACACGGAAAAAGCCATTGAAAACCCACGAGTGGTTTAAATAACAGACACCAGAACTCTTTTGGATTCGGGAGCTTAAACAATCTTTAAAACAAGTGCCTAGACAGCTCCACATCCTGCCAGGCAAGTTCCGAAATCTGCACTTTCCATGAGCTCCCCCATGTGAAAGAAAGAACCCGTGAATCGCCAGGGTCTGCAGACCGCTCTTTCTGAACCCCACCCCCTCGTCCCGCAGCCCGGGGAATCGAAGAACTGTATCTCCCCCACGTGGAAAAGCCGGCGGGTGAATATAGTTGGAGTTTAAAGATCGATCTTTGATCTTTGGACACAAACTCAGAGGCAGCTGCTAAATCTCAGGGTACACCCACGTTCCCAAGCGGCTGCAGAGAGGCAGATTCCAGTGCAGTCCTCAGTAGACACAACAGTTGCGTCCGGGCACCGAACACGTTATTAATAAGGAGCAGATGAAGCGGCAGTGCCGCTGCCATCCGCCCAGCTCCCCGGAGGCCAAGGCCCCTCTGCCTTCTGCACGGGTCGAGAGGCTGCCTTTGGAAGTTCCCTAAGAACGCGCCCCTGCTCTTTACCCGGGCCAGGACCGATCTGCCAGAGCCTTCCAGCAGTTTCTTCCCAAAGTTCCTCCCCAACCTCTTTTCCATCGCTGTTCCCCACCCCTCCCTTGGGGAGGATCCGGAGCAGGAAGCTGATTGGCCGCAGCCAGGAGAGGGAACCCAAAACTCCACTTAGGGGAGATGCTGCAAGCAAATATGAACCAAGGACCCTCGGAGAGAACAGGGGTTGGAGTCCGAGGAATTGCTCCCCAACTCCTAGAATCCCGGATGCTCAAGTAACTCAGATTCTGCTGGGCCCGCGATTCATCCAAGATCCCCCAGACCTGGAAAGAGAACTATTTACAATTTATGGGTTTAGCGACCATCCTACCCGCCTTCCTTTCTTTGCACGCATTCATTCGCACGCACCAGGGACACAGAAGCCCTGCCTTAACCTGAAAGGGAACCAGCCTATGGCTCGTTAAAGAGCAGAGATGGAAGCCGAGCAAGCGTCTTGGGTCTTCTCCCACCCGGCCCAGACTTTAGCGGGGACGAGTCCCTCCACCAATGTCCCCTCTCGAGTAGGAATTGCTGCCCGAGCTTCTAGTGAGTGAGCTCGAGGGTGGGACTTCAGGCCCCAGCCTGCGCGGTCCCACTCCCAGGAGGCGAGTCCTGCAGCGACCAGTCTCAGGGACAAACTTTCCCGGTGGCCCGGTCGGCGCGGGCGCTGCGACGCCGCTTACCGTGTGCGCAGAGCAGGGCGCCGAGCAGCAGCGCGCCCCACCACCGCCTCATGGTGCTGCGGCCGCCGCCGCCGCTCCCTGCCGGCCCGGGGGTCCCGCGGGCTCCCAAGGGACGCCGGGGCCCAGAGGATCAGCGGAGGATTCCCCCGGGGTGAAAAGCGTCCCGGGTCCAGCTCGGCCGGCGCGCCCTGCAAGTCACCCTCCGGGTTGCTGCTGCCTCCAGTACTGCTGGAGTTGAAGCCGCCCCGCCAGGGGACCGGGAGGGGGTGTCCCGAGCCTGGCCGCCCCGCCTCCCGCGCCTCGGCCCCCGCCACCACCACTGCGTCTGGTCCCGCCCCCGGCTCTGGCCCGGCCCCTTCCCGCCCTCTGCCCTCGCCCCCCAGTCCCAGGACCCCACCCGCCAGTGCCTCCCGCGCTCGCCCTAGCTCCTACTCAGTCTGCCCTAACATTCCTAGCCTTCCGGAGAGAGCCCCTTATCTGTCCCCATTACTGCTACTCAAATATCCCCGGCTTAAACAGAAAATTATCCTAGTGGCAACTCTCAGCCTGGGTTCATTCTAGTTCCACACCAGGGAGGAGCACCGGTGCTGACCCAAGTCGCCTGGGCGTGACCCCGGCCCCCCTACCGGCTCCAACTCCAGACTTTATTGTAATGTTTCAAAAATATGCAAGACTTGTTAGCGCATAATTCTCTCGGCCTTTATTGACATCAAACAAGGGACATCAGGGGGCCTACAGTGCTGTCTTAACTAGTGTTCTCACTGTCAAAATTCCTATTCTGAAGTTTTTCTTCTTGCACCCCGGCCCCTTCCCCGGTCTGGCCAGTGTTGTTCTAGGGCTAAATAATTCGGTGACCTCCCCTTTTCATTTACTCATTTCCTGAGGTACGGTTGTCTGGGTCCTGTCGCCCCAGTTCAAATGTCCAGATTTGGCCCAGACAGACAGACTCAGTTCCTCCTTACTGTCTGTTGTTAGCCTCTTCACGATCCTTGACTCTGATCCTGACAAGAAGGAATAGGGAGGTAAAGAAATAAGTCCGTACTTACTTCGGCTTCTGTTTGTAGGGCTTTTCAGCAATATGAAACGTTTGGATTACTACATAAACGTCTAATCCACTCTTTCTGTGGTCTGTCCCTCTCCCCACTGTATACTAGTAGGTATTTGTTAATTTTGCAGCCTCCTGTGTTCCCAGGTTGTTTTGTTGCTTTTTGCTTACACCCCTCAACTTTCTTAGGGCCTGATACTTTCCTCTCAGAGCAGATCTGCCAACAGTGTTTGGTTTTCAATCAGCTTCTCCTGGACTTAGCTGAGAGGGAAGTAATTGGGTATAGTGCAGAGTGGGTATTAGGCAATTTCTCCAAATGGGTAGGTTGACATTTCATCCTTGCTTGCCTTCCAGTTTTCAAAATTTTCGTTTTAAATTGCCATCTTTGACCAAAGCTAATATTAAGCATACTTTGTGAAAGCTACAATAACAGAAAAAATGTGATATTAACTTAGTCTAAGCTTTATGCTCTTCCTCCCTTCCCCTTGACCCCGAAATTTTTGCCTATAGATGGCAACTTGGTTGCACTAAGTTCATGCATCACCATGGTAACTAGTGCCTAGATATTTTCTGGCTGTGTAATTCTTCCTGGAACCTAAAGGCGGCAGTAGAATCAGATGAGGTTTACATGGTTTAGGGGCTTGGGAAAGTGTGGATTTGTCTGGCTTATATGCCGAGGTCAGTCACTTTAGTCTGAAGTCGAAGAAGAGAAAAAAAAAGGGAAGGCCGATTCCTCACCTGCCCCTACCTTTCTGATTTAATTCCCCATTGATCTTAGGATGTCAATACATGATGCTAAGGAGGACTGGCTATTTAAACCTGTGAGAAAGATCCTGTGATTCTGGATTTTGTTCCAAGTGACTACTAGGGATGTGGTATAATGAATATATTTGTCCCCCCCAAAAAATCCAGGACAGACATTGGCCATACTTCAATGTCAGGGGACTAAGAATTTATGAACAGTTTCCACTCCATATACAAATGACAGGTTCCTTTCCAGAGGAATGATTTGTGTTGTTTTCCTAAGATTGGAAAAGGAAGCAGGGGACTGTCAGTCCCTGTGTGTGTGTGTGTGTGTGTGTGTGTGTGTGTGTGTGAGAGAGAGAGAGAGAGAGAGAGAGAGAGAGAGAGAGAGAGAGAGAGCATTTTCATTGTGCATCCCAAGTCCTTCCCATGGTCTGGTGTACAGGGCCATCCTTGGCCTCTGTGAATCCCTGGGAATATCAAGGGGTAGAAACAACTTTGCATAGTCCCTGCCTGGGTCACCCCCTAGGGTGAGTTAAGGCTTGGCTGTCAGAAACTGTTCTTATGCCAGGAGGAGTAAGAACATATTTATTTTTACCAGGCCTCTCAGACTTTCTTGTTTGGAGTGAGAGATCCTGAAAACCATGCCAGAACAGGCTGTTTGTCTCCCTTTGTTGTCCTTCAGGACATGCCCCTAGAAAATTGGTAGGGTACTGCCAATTCCCGAGGGGTCTCAGAGGCGTTGGTTTCCTCAGAAACACCGGCCCCTTTCCTTCACCCTTCTAGGACATCCAGGGAGCTGAATTTCCACGATCACAATGTTGCCTTGCACCACACCATCACTAATGACCCTTTCAAAGGAAACACGGGGGCGGGGCGGGGGGCGCTACGGAAACAAGCAAGGAGGGAGCAGGATTTTAATCCAACTGGGGCGGGAGAATTCTGGTAACCCAGGCATCATTCAACAATTTAATTTCTAAGTACAATTCTTCTAAAAGTGATAAAAGCTTGAAGCTTCACATCTTAAGACGTAAATCAGAAGTGACTTTGCAAGCATGGGGTAGCAGCTGTAGGCATTTTTGAAAGTGGGCGCCATTGGCCTCTTGCGGGTTAAGTGAAGCCAAGTTTGCGGGTGAACATCCTATAATGAACAGGATACTCCCTAACAAGAAAGAATTGCCAGCCTAACTAGTAAGTGGTGCTAAGCTTGGGAAACTCCTTTATAAGACAACTCAAATGTGCAAATGAGCCTCCTCATCTTTGTGAACATGATATCTTATTGAAAGCAACACAAATGGAAGGGGGAAGTCCTGGATTTTTTCCCCAGGTGCTCTGGGTGTGATGGCTTAGGCCTGTTATCTCAGTACTTGGGAGGCTGATGCAAGAGGACTTGCAAATTGATGGCTGATTGTGCTACGCGGCAAGTTCTTAGGCTAGCCTGGACTCCAGTGTAAAACGCTGAGAGGCTGGGCCTATAACTGTCTACCACAGGCTTATTTCATATTCATCCCCACAGTCATCTATTCACTAAGTATGTAGTCAGGTACTACAGAGACTGGTGAACAGATATATTGGGATCTCTGGAATTTACACTCTAATGGTCCCATGAGGGCTCTCTTTGGAAGAAAAGAATGATCCCAGAAGTGAATTTAAAGTTAAATTATAGAGGGATCAAAGGAAAATACGAGATTCTATGACACGAGAGACTTGGTTTGTATCTGGAGGTTTTAAGGAAGGCCTGTTAGAAGTATTAACACCTCAGGTGTCATCAGAGAGGCTGATGTAGTTCAGTGGTAGGACATCCATGATGCACTGGATTAGATCATAACAAGGAGGAAAAGGAAGAAGGAGTCACTGGGCTATGAGTAGCTGAGGTTGGTACTTCTGGGGTAGAAGGAACTATATGTGCAAAGGCCCAGGGCCAGGGAAAGATCCATACAGCTTATGGGAAAGGATCCCAGGCTTCAGACATGGCTCAATGGTTAAGAACACTGGCTGTTCTTATAAGGATCTAGGTTCAATTCCCAGCACCTACATGGCTATATATAGTTATGGTTATCCATCTATAACTCCAGTCCTAGGAGACCCAGTGCCCTCTTCTGGCTTCCGTGTGCACCAGGCATGCACTCAGTGCGTGGATATACACACAGACAAAAGACTCATCCACCAAAAGATAATTTTTGAAAAAATAGAAAAAAGTGTCAAAAACATAAAAATGGCTGAGCTGTTATTGATGTTCGGGGGAGGGGCTGGATAGTTTTTTAAAATCAACTTGACACAAACTAGAGTTACTTGGGAAGAGGGAACCTTTCTGTTTTTCTTTTCTTAGTTAATGATTGATGAAACCCAGGCTCTACAGGTAGCCCTGAGTTACACAAGAAAGCAAATCGAGCCAGCCAGTAAGCAGCGCTCTGTTTTTCTGTGGTCTCAGCTTTAGTTTCTGTCTTGAGTTCCTGCTTTGGCTTCCCTCAACAGTCAACTGTAATCTGTAAGCCAAAATAACTCTTTCTTTGGTCACCAAATAGGTTTTGGTTAGAGTTTTATTTCAGCAACAGAAAGCAAGCTAGGCAGAGGCATCTACTGGATACTGGGGAGCAGTGGACTTATCAGAGGACGGTATTTCTGCAACCCTCCGCTTGTACATTAGTTTGGTTTTGGGGACAGGGGTTGAATTCATCTTGAAACCAAAGGGATTTTGAATTCCTAGCTCTCCTGCCTCCACCTCCTGAGAGTGCTGAGATTACAGACATGTGCCACCATGTCCAATCTCAGCTTCTGCGCTTTCTGGCATCGCTTTCCATCGCCTGCATTTTTTCCCCCTGGCTCAGCAGTGAAACTTGAGCCAGGACCTGGGGCATATGGCTGATTTTATACCCTGGCCTAACTTGGGGCACACCCTGAAAGGTGGGGCTTTGCAGAACATTTTTTATCTCCTGCAAGCTTGATAGTCACACACCCAACACAGATAGCTAGGGCCTTTGCAGAGAGGCCCTAGCTTATCATAGCTACAAAGATAAGTTTAGAGTGGTGGCTAACTAGACTGCTAAGGTGCCTGTTCAATGGCAAATACGAATCAAACATCAGAGTGCAAATGGTCTCTGTTTCTACGCATAGCCTTTTAGAATTTAAGTTCCATGAAGCAACAAAACCATAGTGATTTCCTTAAAACGATAACTCTAATCAAGCCACGTCCCAAAGCCCTTCCTTTGCACATGCTCTTCAAGGCTCTCCACCAATCTCTTCCTGCTCTTCCCCTCGCTCATGGTGTTCTGGCCACAGTGCCACTCCTTCAACTCTGAAGCAGACCATCATTGCTGTCATAGAATCTTTGCGTGTGCTGTGTCTTCTACTTCCCATGCTGTCTCCCTATATGCATCTTCTGGCTGGTCTTAGTTCACCTTCACAAACTGAGAGATGCCTCAGGTTGCCACCGTTAAGTGGTCTGGGACCCACCCACTCGCCACCCTTATCCTGCTATATTTCCGCTGGAGCAGCACTTGGCACTCTTGGAAATAAAGCTTGTGTATCGTTTTGTGCTTTATTGTCTCCTTTCAGGCGACTGAATAATTAGCTCTAATGGTGTGGGGCCTTATTTATACTGTTCTCTACCACCTTACAATTGTGCCTGCCACAAGTGGCTCAACACTTATTTTTTGGAAAAATGAATAAAAGCCAGATGACCTGCCAAGTATGGGAAAAGGCACAGATGAGTAAGACGGGATTCCTAACTTCCAAGATGCTCAGAACCCAATGGAGTATCACTATTTGCAGATGATATGACAGTATCCATTAGCAACCCCAAAAATTCTACCAGAGAATTCCTACAGCTGATAAACAGCTTCAGCAAAGCAGCTGGACATAAAATTAACTCAAGCAAATCAGTAGCCTTCCTTTATATAAATGATAAATGGGTTGAGAAAGAAAATAGGGAAACAACACCCTTCACAATAGTCACAAATAATATAAAATACCTTGGGGTGACTCTCACCAAACAAGTGAAAGAGCTGTATGACAAACTCTTCAAGTCTCTCAAGAAAGAAATTGAAGAAGACCTTAGAAAATGGAGAGATCTCCCAAGCTCATGGATTGGTAGGATTAACATAATAAAAATGGCCATCTTAGGGTTGGGGATTTGGCTCAGTGGTAGAGCGCTTGCCTAGCAAGCGCAAGGCCCTAGGTTCGGTCCCCAGCTCTGGAAAAAAGAAAAGAAAAAAAAATGGCCATCTTACCAAAAGCAATCTACAGATTCAGTGCATTCCCCATCAAAACTCCTACACAATTCTTCAAAGACAGGGAAAGAGCAATTCTCAATTTCATATGGAGATTTTTTTTTGTTGTTCTCTTTTTTTCGGAGCTGGGGACCGAGCCCAGGGCCTTGCGCTTCCTAGGCAAGCGCTCTACCACTGAGCTAAATCCCCAACCCCTAATATTATAGTGTAGATTTTTTTTTCTTTTTTCTTTTTTTTCTTTCTTTTTTTTTTTTTTTTTTGGAGCTGGGGACCGAACCCAGGGCCTTGTGCTTGCTAGGCAAGCGCTCTACCACTGAGCCAAATCCCCAACCCATGGAGATTTTTTTTTTAAAGATTTAAATGTGTATTTAAATGCATGCAATCCTAGAGCAGACCAGGAGATAGAGTCAAATTCCCCTGGAACTGGAGTTACAGATGATTGTGAGTAGCCATAAGTGTATTTAAGTACTTGGAATCAAGTTCCAGTCCTCTGGAAAAGCATTCTAGCCATCTCTCCAGGCCCAAAGTCTTATTGTTGAAATTCATTTTTTCTGGTGTGTGTGTGTGTGTGTGTGTGTGTGTGTGAGAGAGAGAGAGAGAGAGAGAGAGGCAGACAGACAGACAGAGACAAAGGGGGAAGGAGGGAGGGAAGTAGAAGAGACAGAGAGAAAGAGAGAGAGAGAGAGAGAGAGAGAGAGAGAGAGAGAGAGAGAGAGAGAGAGAGAGAGATCCAGGGATTCCCACATACTAGGCAAAGCATTTTACCAATTGACTACATTCCCCAGCCCACTGGTTGGGTTTTGATGTTTTCTATATTTAATTTTATTATTTATTTAGAGGTGGAATCTTACTGTGCTGCCCAGGCTGGTTTTGAACTCCTCTCTTTACCCTGGCCTCAAACTTCTAAATAGCTATGACTAAAGGCATGTGCCACCACCATCAGTCAGTACCTTCCATTTTGGGGCCATTTTATTAAATCAATTTGTTTTCTGTTTGCTATGAGGCAACCATAAATCCCAAGGATCAAATGACCTTTGCTTTTCAGACTCACAATCTATAAGGAAGCTAATGCATTTATCAGGCATTTATTGTACACCTGCCTTCTGGCAGACACTGTGAACAGTTTTAGGTGTTTAGAGATGAATGAAGACTGACAGCTTCGACCCTTAAGGAACGTGCATTCTTGCAGAGGAGTTTACAAATACTAACAATAATAACTTTAAAAGACTGTGACACATATCTGTAGTTCCAGCTCTAAGGCTAGGAAAATATGAGTTCAAGGTCAGCCTGGACTATACAACTAAACCCTGTCAGAAAGTGGAGAATCAGAAATTCTCTTCACTTCACTTACAAGATTTGACAATATAATTATCAATTTTTGTAGCCTTTGAAATTATGAAAGAACAAGAAGGTAAAAGTCTCTAATTGCCTTTAGCTCCAGTTAAATTTAAGCAATGTTCTTTTAACTATGCATTAAGCATTAAGAGTTTAAGGACATTTCTTTCTTTTCTTTGTTTCTTTTTTTGTTTGTTTTGAGATAGTCTCAGTATGTAGCTCCGACTGACCTCAAACTCAGAGACTGGCCTGCCTCTGCCTTCTGAGGGCTGGGATTAAAGACATATACTAATACTCTTGGCATGAAAATTTCTTTTTATTTGAAAATTCCCCAGAACTCTGGTTTGTTGACTTGTGTGGCAATTTAAAAAGATTAGACAGCATTTTAAAAACAGTAAACATGTTGCATCTCAGGCAGTGGCATAACCCTTATCCTCCACTTTGCTTTGTGCAAGCTTTATGTCTTTCAAGAATTACCCAGTGGCTCCGCACTCATTTCATGACCTGAATTTCTCAGTTTAAAGGCTATTTTGCCTTTAGCATTTTTCTGCCTGATGAACTCACAAAGAGCACATCCTAGTCTCTCGAACCTGTTTTGTAGCACAATCATCCAACTTTCATTTCTTCTTTTCTTGCTGTTTCCCTGAGGTTAAAAAAAAAATCATGTGTTTACTTTTCTGTAGTCTTCACATTTTTTTCTTTATCAGTCCCTTAGGTCATTTACAGACCCCAAAATATATTTTAATTTTCTCTTTATGCGATCAGACATCACAGCCCAGTAAGTTGACAAATCAGTATGTCCCAATATGGTTGCTTCTCTTTGTTTTGGGCTTGGTGTCTTCATTCTACCCTATGGGAAGAGCCTGTTCCAGTGTTTGCTTCTTTTTGTTTTTATACATGTATACAATGTATCTTGATCCCACCCATCTCCAATTCTCCCTCTAATACTTCCCCAGTGTGTTCTCTTCCTGTGTTCATGTTTTCTTGTATTTTTTATTTTAGTAACCCACTGAGCCTCATTTAGTGTTGCTTGGTGGAATGTTGACTGACAGGCCTTGAACAGGAACCAGAGCTTCAGTGAGTTCAGAAAGGCACAGCCGTGTCATGTCCAAAAGCCCGAATTTCTCTGCATTCTTTGCCACCCTTTGGCTTACATTCTTTTTGCCCCCTCTTTAGAAGGCAGTTTGGCAACATGTCCGTTTAGCAGAACAACAGTAGTAGGAACTGTTCCTAGGGTCCGTGACCTCCCAAGCCACGAATTCCCTCCTGTGCAGCAGGTCTCAAATCCAGTCAGTGAATGGTTGGTTGTCCCCATAGTCTTCATTCTACTTTCACAGCAGTGGACACATCTTTCCTGGTAGGTTGGTATTGTATGTGCCTCTGTTTATGGAGGCCAGAGGAGGACATCCAGTATCCACCCTTATTGCTCTTCACCTCGTCCTCTTGACACAGAATCTCTCACTGAACCTGGAGCTTGCTTGTTCTTCATTTCTGCTGGTCCTCAGTAAGCCCCAGTGATCCGTTGTCTCCACTTCTGCCTTCCCAATGCCGGGATTATGAGCCCATGCAGTCACGCCCATTTTAAAAAACATGGGTGTTAGGGATCTGAAGTCCGAAAGAGCTCTTACTGAGTCATCTTTTTTCTCATTTTCATATTGGTTATTTTATTTATTTACATTTCAAATGTTATCCCCCTTCTCAGTTTCCCCTTCACAACCCCTCTATTCCTCCCCCTCCCCCTGTTATTGAGCCATTTTTGACCCAGCTCTGAAATGTGTTTTTTTTCCTTTTTGTTTTTGTCCCTTTTTTGTGTGTGTGTTTCTTGTTTGGTTGGTTTTGGGTTTTTTGTTTGTTTGTTTGTTTTTTCAGGAGTATGGAGTCATCTTTTGGTTGATTGGTTTGTCTAAGTGATTATTTGTTTTTGGTAAAGTCTTAGAAATATGTTGTAATAATATAGGGACCTGAAAACCCACTTAAATTGAGGGTTGATAATTTTTTTCCACTAACATTCAACTGGATCACAAAAATATATACCTCTAGAACTCTTTTATACATTTATTTTTAAAATTAATATACATTTTATTTGTATATTAATATACATTTTGTGTAATGAAACTCAAGACGGATGATCAAAATGTGAATGCTTCACTCTTTCTTTAAAAGGGGAACAAGAATACCCTTGGCAGGGAATAGAGAGGCAAAGATTAAAACAGACACAGAAGGAACACCCATTCAGAGCCTGCCCCACATGTGGCCCATGCATATACAGCCATCCAATTAGACAAGATGGATGAAGCAAAGAAGTGCAGGCCGACAGGAGCCGGATGTAGATCTCTCCTGAGAGACACAGCCAGAATACAGCAAATACAGAGGCGTATGCCAGCAGCAAACCACTGAATTGAGAATAGGACCCCCGTTGAAGGAATCAGAGAAAGAACTGGAAGAGCTTGAAGGGGCTCGAGACCCCATATGTACAACAATGCCAAGCAACCAGAGCTTCCAGGGACTAAGCCACTACCTAAAGACTATACATGGACTGACCCTGGACTCTGACCTCATAGGTAGCAATGAATATCCTAGTAAGAGCACCAGTGGAAGGGGAAGCCCTGGGTCCTGCTAAGACGAACCCCCAGTGAACTAGATTGTTGGGGGGAGGGCGGCAAGGGGGGGGAGGATGGGGAGGGGAACACCCGTAAAGAAGGGGAGGGGGGAGGGGGATGTTTGCCCGGAAACCGGGAAAGGGAATAACACTCGAAATGTATATAAGAAATACTCAAGTTAATTAAAAAAAATACATTGTGTGTGTGTGTGTGTGTGTGTGTGTGTGTGTGTGTGTGTGTGTGTGTATGAGTGTAGATGCCTGCAGAGTCCAGAAGAGAGTGCTGGATCACCTCGTGCTGGAGTTGTACAAGGTTGTGAGCCTCCCAATATGGATGCTGGGAACTGAACTCAGTTCCTCTGAAAGAGCAGTACATACTTTTAACTGCTGAAGCATCCCTCCAGCTTTCATTTCTATTCTAAAGACTAATGTGCATGTTTCACTGAACAATTCATCTACCATGTATATGTTCCCAAAGTCTATTATGTAATCTGTGACCAAAGAGAAATCCCAAAATTAGTGGCTTCTTCTTAGAAACACAAATACTATCAGAAAGGCCAGAAAGGGCATCATACTTAGCATTGTTTGTTTTCAGTTCTTCCCCACTCCCTGCTAACACCCATCTTTTTAAAAAAAATGATTTGTTTTATGTATATAAATACACATATGTAGCTGTCCAGAATAGGGCATCAGATCCCATTATAGATGGTTGTGAGCCACCATGTGATTGCTGGGAATTGAACTCAGGACCTCTGGAAAAACAATCAGTGCTCTTATCCACTGAGCCATCTCTCCAGCCCTGTTTTCAGTTCTTAATAGATGGATAATTTGAAGGATATAGACAAATATAAAGAAAGAAGATATAGTCAGTAATTCCACCATTAGGAACAGCCAATATTTCTATGGAACCCCAGATATTTAAAGCTCTAGACTAGTAACCTCCTGTCCTTTCTAGACTTCCTTACCCAATCAGTGTTTAGAACACTCAGAGTGGAAGATTAGCTTTTAGCATAAAGATCCTTGGGATTTTAACAGAAGGAGTGGAACCGTAGAAAAGACCCACACATCTCTCCAGCGATGACATCTTGTTCTTATTTAGCTGTCTTTGAGTCATTAACAGTCGGGCGCCACTGGTGCTGAAACTTATCATTATTATAACCGCAAATGGGTTAATGCCCAAACAAAGCTCTATTCTTGGGGCTGGTTCCCAGCTTTACCACACAGACCCCAGTAGCAGCATCCTCCAAGTCCCAGGATAATGTTCCACAAATAAGAGGATGTCAAGTGTGTAGCCTGAACTCAAGATTTTCTGCTTTTATCTGGGAGCCCCCAGTTGCTAGCAAGACAGAACAAAAAGAAAAATAAATAAATAAACACCAACCCAACAATCCCTAAAAAAGATCGTGTGGTTTAGTGGTCAGACCACTAGCCTGGATGTTGATATAGTGGAGATCCACTTCCAGCCCTCCCACTGGCTAGATGGATAATATTAAGCAAGTCCTTTTTTTTTTTTTTTTTTATGACACATGCCTCTGTTTTCCTACTTAGAAAAAGGGGAATTGTCTTAGTTTTCATAAAAATATGTGAAAATAACCTGAAAATCAGATCACTCGGCAATAGGATAAATGGTCATTTTAACAATTACCATCCTAGAGAGGGTTGTAGCCAGTTGATAGAATGCTTGTCTAGCATGGATGAAGAAAGACCCTGCATCCTATACCAGCTCCAGATAAAACGGACTTGGACCTGGTGGTATGTGCTTATAATCTTAGCACTCCAAAGATGGAGGCAGAGGGATCAGAAGTTCAAGGTCATCTTTGACCTCCCAGTGAGTTACAGGCCGACCTGAGATGTGTAAGACCTTCATTTTTAAAATGTTATCATTACTTTATTTACATTACAGTAATAAGCCCAAGTATGAAAAAAATCATTAAATTTCTATACCCTCAAGCTGCATGGAGGAGTGGTAGAGGAAGGAGAAGGCAATTATTTCTAACCAAATTTGCAGGACTTCATATCACCTACCAACCTGGAAAATTCATTACCTCAGAACACCAAACACTGCCCCTTGTGTGCCTTTCTCCTTACCACATCCAAATTCGGAGTGACTCATAGGAGCCTAGAATGGAGTCTTATATACAAATTTAAGGGAAAGGGAGAATTACAAGGTCTGAGTAGCTCCTTGTTGGAGAGGCTAAGAATAGGCCACTCAGAACATGAGAGGAGCCTCCTCTTTGCTTCTTCCAGTGTAGGTGGCCTGCGGGATTCCTAGGCACTCCTTTGATGGCATACATTTTGTTTCCTTTCTTTGTCACAAAACCTCTCCTCTTGCAAATCTTCATCTTGTTGAAAGGGAGGGGACTTAAAAACAACAACAACAACAACAACAACAAAGGGAGGAGTGGAGTTGGGGATTTAGCTCAGTGCCTAGCAAGCGCAAGACCCTGGGTTCGGTCCCCAGCTCCGGAAAAAAAAAAAAAGAAAAAAAAAAAAAAGAAAAGGGAGGAGCAAGTGGCTTTTCCTGTTAGGTTTGGGTGGTGACAATGCTACAGACCTCTTTCCTGTTCTTGCACAAAGGGAGGAGCAAAAAGAAGTATCCAGTTATTTGAAAAGAAAGGAATAGTCTTCCTTCTTCAAAAAGGGCACAGCTGAGGATATGTAATAAATGTTCACGTTCTGATTTATTTCCTTTGAGAAGAGAAGTGTCTCTGTAGGCAAAAGGAAAGCCGCTTGGACAAGATGTCAAATAATACAGTATAGGAGCAGAAGCAGATTCTAATGGCTAAAAGGAATTTGAGAGGAATGGTAATTAACTTACAGAGGACTTTAGTTTTTAAAATTATATTTTACTGGGTGTAGGGGCACACACCTTTAAAACAGTAAAAACTCTGGGATCTGCAGGGGTATATCTCTTAAATTCAAGGCCAGCCTGGTCTACAATCAAGTTCCAAGCCCTCCTGGGCAATACAGCAAGACCCTGTCGAGATATATATTTAGGGCAGGGACATGTGGAGGTCAGAGGACAACTTGCAGGAGTTGATATTCTGTTTTCACAATATGGGGTCCCTTGGATTGTACTCAGTGGCCTTTAGTGAGTACCTCTATGTGTCTAACTAACCCTGTTAGAGGCTAAAGACATGTCCCTGATCTCAAGAAGCTTCCAAGATACAAAGAACATTTTGTACAAACTTTGTACAAAATTAATAATAGATAATGAGATCTCAGTGTTATGTGAGGTCATACATGATAATTATTATTAGGATAGGTAGAAACTATGACTCCAGAAATTGCGGATATGAGCCGCTGGTAGTAATTCTTCCGCATCACAAAATATGACATATTCAGAGGATTCACTTCACAGCTTCTAAAACCAAGTCCCAAAAATAGTAGGGGGGAGGGGATGGGGGCTTATGGAAAGGAAACCGGGAAAGGGAATAACATTTGAAATGTAAATAAAGAAATATATCTAATAAAAAATTTTTTTAGAAAAAAAATAGTAGTTAAAGAAAAACACTCAAGTGACTGCTTCCGGAACTTATGTGATAGGCTCCACGTTGCCAGTCGGAGACTGTTTACGTGACACCCTTTCAGCCTTCTAGTTCTCTGGCCGCATGGTGCCATGGCAACAGAGACAGGCTGTAACCTGGGTTCCGGAAGAAGAAAGCTGGAGCGTGGAAACTACCCGGTCAAAGGATGCTGAGTCCCGAGCGCCTAGCTCTACCGGACTACGAGTATCTGGGTAGGGGCCTTCTTTCAGCTTCGGGAAATGAGTGATGAGTTAGGGGAAGGAGTGGGGAGGAGACAGGGGCGGAGCCTGAATGGTAGCGGGTCTGGATGGGACCGGAGGGACAGAAAGAAGGGGTTCTAGGGCCTGAGCCTGTAATGAATGTAGGACCAAATCGGGATGAAAAATAACATTTATGGAGTAAAGAATGGCTGAATTATATGGACTGGCACTCAGTCAATGAGAATTGCATTCTAAATAACACAATTAAGAATCTGAGGCCTTAAATGAGGCTATTATATTATTGAAGCAAACTTGGCATCTGAAGTGACATCAATCATTTTGTGAATAATAATTTTGCCTTCATAGTGTGCTGTTATTTCAAGCTATTCTTTTTCATTAGGCATTTTGCACGCGATAAGCATTTTGCATGCAGCATTCTTTCTTGGAAGGGATTGCTGTGTTTTCTACTTGATAGATGGAGAAACTAAGGCTAAAGAAACAACTTGCATAAGACCATACGGTTAGATAGTATTAGGATCAGATTTCCCCACTGCAGAACTCGACCTTGCTCTTGAACTAAGGCTGTGTGGTAGTAAGGACTGTACTTTGTAAGCTCCCTGCAGTGAGCATGTGAGGCCTTTACTGCACACATTTGTGTATACACTTATATGCACACATACACACTTAAAAGTTCACAGACTTAAACATTTAGAGAAATTTTAAACTTATAGAAGACTGAGCTGATAACAGTTCTTTTTTTTTTTACCCCTCTATATCTTCTATCTAGCTTCTATTATTAATTTCTTGTGTTAGTCTGGTACATTTCTTGCAACTGAATATTAGCTCAGTGTGATTACCAACAGCTTATGGTTTACATTAGGGTTCACTCTTTGTGTTGTGTTTTCTGGACTTAGACAAATTCATATTCTCATATACTCCCATTCAGATGTAAAACAATTGTTTCCTTGTCCTAAAAATCCTCTGTGCTTCACCCATTCATTCACCCTTTCCGTTTCACTACTGATCTTACTGACTTTTAAAGTTTTGCCTCTTTGAGAATAGTGGGAGCCATTCCGTGTATAATAAGCTCTTCAGATGGGCTTGTTTCAGTGGGTGTTCAGGTTCCTCCTTGTTGTTTTGTGACTTGATAACTCATTTCTTTACATGGATGAATAACATCTCATTATATGAATGTAGCATACACATTTTTAAAAATAAACTACAACTCTGGATAAATGTTTTATATTTTGAGAATTGATCTCTCTATGTAGCCTTGGTTGGTCTTGAACTCACAGAGATCCTCCTGCCTCTGTCTACCCAGTGCTGGAATCAAAGGAATGAATTACCAGCACCTGGCAGATGGTTAAATTTTCTTAACGAAAAGTTGAGCCAAAATTACTTTTTAAATATAAAGACATTTATCTTGGGGGATGAGAGAGATAGCTTAGCAGTTAAGAGCTCTTGTTACTTTTCCTGTTTACCTGAGTTTGAACTGTGGCACCCACAGCATGCAGCTTAAAGTTTCTGTAACTCTGGGGAACCCAAGGGCTTCTTTTGACCTCTGCATGTGTGTGCATACACACACAGAAGACATGTATATAGAACAAAAGTAGAAATAAAAAGGTAGCAATTTATAGTAAAAAAGATGCTCCCCTCTTTCCCCACCAAGTCTGGCATATTCCACAGAGGTAACTACTATTGCTGGTTTTGTGTACATCCTTCCGGAGTTTATTTTGTACATAAAGGAACATATAGTGCACAGTTTTGTTTGTCTTCATTTAATGTATATCAAGAATAGGGAGCTTTGTCTTTTCTTTTGTTTTATGTTTTTGTTTTTGCTTCTTTGTCTTTTCAGACAGTATTGTAGACTTCAGTCACACCATGTAACTGAAGTTGCTCTGGAATTTCCAATCCTCTTGGTTGCCTTTGCCCCAGGTAGAAACCTCTCAAGTTGTGGGATGGCAGGTGTTACGCCGCCACCCCTAAACTGTCATTTCTTTTAAACCTCACTTTTAGCTACTTAAGTACTTAGTACTTAAAGAGTTTATTTAACCAAATCCATGTTGATAGATAGTGAATTATTTTTTAACTTTTTATGGTCACTAACTATGCCTCAGTGAATAACCTGCAATTCTGTTCCTTTGCATGCATGCATTTCTACAAGGATAAATTTCACAAAGTGAAGGGCATCGTATTTAACATTGATACATATGCCACATAGTCTTTCACAGGAGTTTTTGTTTGTTTGTTTTCTCTTTGGAGACAGGGTTTCTCTGTGCAGCTCTGGCTCTCCTAGATCTTGCACTGTAGACCCGACTGGCCTTGAAATCACAGAGATCCAACCTGCCTCTGCCTCCCATGTGCCGGGATCAAAGGAATACAGCCCCCATCACCTGGCCACAAAGGTTTCTATCATTTAAATCTGACAGCAGCAATATAAGAAAATGCTTGTTTCTGCGCAATTTTGTAACAAAATAGACCACATTTAAAATTTCTTTAAAAATCTGTTAAGTAACAGCTTAGAGAGTATACTTTATTTGCATTTTTTATTGACAATTTTAAAAAAAGAATTATTTATGTATATGAATACACTGTTACTCTCTTCAGACAGAAGAGGGCATCAGATCCCGTTACAGGTGGTTGTGAGCCACCATGTGGTTGCTTGGAATTGAACTCAGGACCTCTGGAAGAGCAGCCAGTGCTCTTAACTGCTGAGCCATCTCTCCAGCCCCCAAGCAAAGAAATCTTTAGAAAATCAAGCTCTGTGGGTAAATTTGTGCTTGCTGCCAAATCTTCCAACCTTAGTTTGATCCTTGGAGACCCATACCGTGGAAGGGGAGAATTGACTTCCACAAGTTGTCCTTTTACCTCTACATGTATACTGAGTCCAATTCAGGCTCTAGTAAAAAGACAGACAGACACACAGACACACAGACACACACACACACACACACAGACACACACACACACACACACACACACACAGGAGGAAGGAAGGTGGAGAGAGGTGGAAGGGGGTAGGGGACCCTAATTGAATAATTAAATACTTTTTAAAAACAACAAGATGGATGGCTCCTGAGGAATGACACCCAAGGTTGACCCTCTGGACTACACACACAGTCACACAAACATACACCCACTGAACCTCCCTCATACCTGAAGTTGTCTTTTTTTTTTTTTTTTTTTTTTTTGGTTCTTTTTTTTTTCGGAGCTGGGGACCGAACCCAGGGCCTTGCGCTTCCTAGGTAAGCGCTCTACCACTGAGCTAAATCCCCAACCCCCCTGAAGTTGTCTTCATACAAAGTAAAAAGGTGATAGAACAGCTGCACATTAAAATCGATACTGATGCACATAGTGACAAGTGACTGCAGAAGGAATCATGCTGGATCAAGTTGGAATTAAAGCCAAAGAACCAAGTTCTAGTAGGAAGTATGTTGGGATCTAGGTGATGAAGAGGGACCAGAAGATCATGACTTTTGTACCCAGTGATAGCTGCTCAGACTTTATTGAGAAAAATAGGAGGTCTGGTTGCCTTATCCATAGGGAAGAAGGGAAGACCAAGATCATACATTTTGATAAGGAAACAGTAGTAAAGCTGGACATAATTGCACACACCTTTAATCCTACCACTTGGGAGACAGAGGCAGGTGAATCTCTTGAGTTTGAAGCCAGTCTGTTCTACGTAGAGAATTCTAGGTCAGCCAGGGTTTCGTAGTGAGATCCTGTCCCCCCACAAAAGAACAAGCACATTTATTAATCAGCCCAAAGGGCATGATAATTGTCTTAGTAGGGTTACTATTGATGTGATGAAACACCATGACCAAAGCAACTTGGGGAGGAAAGGGTTATGTTGCTCACTGTTCTATAGAACAGTTCATCAAAAGCAGTGAGGACAGGAACTCAAGTGGGACAGGAACCTGGAGGCAGGAATTAAGGCAAGGGCAAGGAAGGGGTGCTGCTTATTGGCTCACTCTCCCCAAATTGCTTAATTTGCTTTTTTATAGACCCCAGGACCACAGCCTAGGTATAGTAGTACCACCATCATGGTCTGGGCTTTCCCCCATCAATCTCTAATAAGAAAGTGCCCTATAAGCTTTCTTCTGGTTTCCCATGGAAGCATTTTCTTAAATGAGTTTCCTCCTGTCAGATGACTTTAGCTGGTGTCAGGGTGATATAAAACTACTCAGCAGAGTAAAAGCACATATAACTTTATATCTAATGTATAACAATGCCAACACCTATATTTGGCTAAAGATTTTATGTATTTTGTTCACTTACCCACGAGCTTGTGAAATATTTGAAAGTACTAATTCCTTGTTCAGTTCCTTGGATTTTTGCTATTTAAAGTGCATATCTCAAAGTCATGTTGTGTTGGTAGACTTGGGGCACAGAAGTTGGTCTCTTTCTAAGAGACATAAGTGCAAGACAATTTAGAGGCAATGTTGACAGTCTGTGAGTAGAGTCATTGTTTCAGAGCACTTGAAAAGTTTCAGCGTTCATGGAATTCAGCTAGTCCTTGAACCCTGGGCAAACGTTCCTTCTGCTCTGTTATATAGTTAACAGTCTTTTTTTTTTTTAAGATTTATTTATTTATTATATATAAGTACACTGTAGCTGTCTTCTGATACACCAGAGCTGTCTTCTGATACACCAGAAGAGGGCATTGGATCTCTTTACAGATGGTTGTGAGCCACCATGTGGTTGCTGGGAATTGAACTCATGACCTCTGGAAGAGCAGTCGGGTGCTCTTAACCACTGAGCCATCCCTCCAGCCCCCTAGTTAACAGTCTTAATCTGAATCTGCACATTCCTACTGCCCTACAAAGTCAAGCTACTCACTGACTTCCTCACTGTTCAGCAAATTGTGTAACTGCCAAAACACATCTGTTTATACCTAAAAACTAACCCCGCCTATTACAACTTGGTCTCTCATAGAGACATGCTATTTTGAAGCATTTGCTTTCAATGTAACAACCATTAAAAGCACTCCCTAGAAGCTGGGCGTGGTGGCACATGTCTATAATTCCAGCACTGGGGCTGCTAAGGCAAGAGGATCCTGAGTTTGAGGTCAGTATGGGTTACATAGTGAATTCTTGTCTCAAAGATAAACAAATAACATTTGAAAGCCATTCTTTTTACATTAGACGGTACTGCCTGATTTCAGATTTCAAAGCCTTGTTTATTTTTCTTAATTCACTTTGATTGACAATTTATAAATTCATTTGCATGTATAGGCCTACAACAACTAGAGAGCAAAATATTATAGACAGGAAAGCCCCCCCTCCCAAACAAAAAACAAAAACCAAAAAACCCGACCAACCAAAAAAATCAAAACTACAGCTGAGTTCTCCTGGGAAGTCTGTCTAGAAGGTTTTGGTATGGGTTACAGGGACACATATAAGTGAGTGCCCCCAGGCACTTTTCTACCTGCTATCTATGGATTCCATTTGAGTTTTTGACTATTTCTGAAGAAAACAACCTTTTATTGTATTGGATGAACTGAATTCTTTTCCACATTGACTTGGCTTAGGATCTTAAGATCATCAGGAAAGAAGATGCTCACACTGGCAGTCCAGTGTAGCAACAGAAATTGTCTTGACATCCAGGTTGAAGACAGAGCCTGGTAAGGCGATGAAGGATAGAAACTTCTATGTAGACCTTTGAGACATTTCCAGTCATGTGAAAGCTACTTATTGGAGGCGCATGCCAGCTGCTGAGGTGTGTCTGTGTATCTGCTGGGTGTGGAGAACTCTAGAGACGAAGGGAGCCTGTTCTGGACCTAGACTTACACAACCACCCACGTGCTGACCCGAGTGTGTGCGTGTGAGCCTCATTTCTTACTCCATCTAATCTGTGGAAGTGCGAGCTTTCACTTGTGCTTCAAGTTGGCTCTAATGCTCTGCAGAACCTGCTGAGGTTGGCATGGGATGGCATAAGAGCCACCTGTAGAAACCAACAATCACAGGTTACATTCTTCCTTTGAGATCTCTGCATTTAGAAGAATTACAACAATTAATAGTTTTTTCTTTAATCTCTCATTAAACTTTTTTGTTAATTTTATTCATGTTTCTGTGAAGGAGGTGGGTGGGTGTGTAGGTGTGCCAATGTGGGGTCAGAGGCCAGCTCACGGACGCAGTTTACTCCTTTCACCAAGTGGGTCCTGGACATGCATACACAAATGTGTGTACAAGTGCACACACATACACATAGATATCAAATGGCTCGTAAGTGTTGGAAAAGGGATATAATTGAGCAATCTAATTCCTGTCTACATGGTTAAATTCTGCTACAAATACATTCCATGACCCTAAAAATTGGGATCCTCAACTATTGCATAGGCTCATACAGCAAGGATCTTTGGAGTGATTCAGTTGACTCCAAAGGGTTCATTTAATATTTCCCTCACTTCTGTTTTGGTGTCTGCTTCTTGGAGGACATGAGCTAAGGCAATGTCACAGTCGTTGACATAGCCCTTACTAGCTGTACAGCCTATGCAGTCTCTCTGAGTCTTGGCACAGGTTCTGACATGGAAGTCCTTCCACCTGGAAGACTTCTAAGTGTTTCTAAACATTTTTCTTTTTTTTTGTTTTTGTTGATGCCATAACATGAGATACTTGAATGACTGCCAAAAACAGTGTTAGTTTTTGCTATTGGAGGAGTCTTGATAAATTTATTTTGTTTCAAATATAATTAGTGAGCTTTTCAAACCCAATAATATACTACAAAACATTAGTACTTAATTAGCTGAAATCTTCTTTAGAACTTAGTGTTTAGGTTGTTTGAGAAAAGAAATAAAATAAAATATAGGTGTCACACTGACTGTAAATCTTAGGAAACCAGATTAATATTGAAACAAGTCGCTTTAGAACAGCTACAGAGGTGTTGAGTCACCTCCTTCCTCTCGCTGCTCTTCCCTTCCTGGTCATCTAAAGCAAAACCAAGATGGAACAGCCTCTTAAAGGACCAGAACACGGAATGAGAGAAGTGACTGCAGATCACTGGACGGTTCTGGAGCCAGCGGCTCTTTTGGCTCTCTCCTGATTTGATCAGCAGACTCTCAGACATGGCAGGGGCAATGACTGCAGATCACTGGACGGTTCTGGAGCCAGCGGCTCTTTTGGCTCTCTCCTGATTTGATCAGCAGACTCTCAGACATGGCAGGGGCAGCAGGCAGTTCCCTTGGTGGGGTAGTTCAGAAATGTGCCCTGGGAAGTGGTTCGGGAGTTCAGCCCACACCCTCTTTCCCACCTTTCTGAGGACTCTGCAAGCTCTGTAAGCTTATTGTTGGGGGAGTGGGAGGAGCGGAAGGATTCCAAGGCTTGTGGTTTCTGACCCTTGGTCACTTCCATTTTTCCAAAATAAGTTGCAGAGTGATTTCATTGTTGTTCCAGACAGAGTTCTTTAAAAAGTTTTGACCTTGTTTATCATTTATAATTCAAGTAATAATAAAGTCTTTCAAGTTCTGTCCAAACGTTGGCAGTCATTTTTGTTCATACATACAGCATTTGCCTAGGGAAGCAGAGTAGGTAACGGTGTTTGAGAAGAGGCATTCAGGAGCCTCACTTTCTGTCCTCAACATAGTAACCTTGGTTTCCCTTGTGCATCCTTGGATTACGTCTGTTTCTGATTAGAATGTAAGCCGTGAGGGCAGGCTTTTCCAGTATCTCCTAACATTAATATAGTGGTTGGCCAAGTGAAGTGCTCAATTGTTGAATGAATGGTTTGCTGTGAGCAGCAGAATACATTTAAAAATAAATGGGAGAAAGGAATGTAGTTTAACAAACAGTTAAGGAACTCCTACCACATGAAGAGGCACCATGTCCCCGCCCCTTTTTGATGGATGGAGAAAAAGGGACAAGTGATTAAAATCTGCCCTGGATGCTTTTGGCTTTAAACTCTGATTATCCTAAGCTTCATTTCTTGGTTGATAACAGTTTCTACATCTTGGTTACCCAACAGTAAGATTTAATCAGTGTTTTAAAGATGATGTTTTTAAGAAGGAAAGAAATTACGAACAGTTTTGGGGCATGCCCATGAGATTCTGTTTCTAAGTTGTGTGCTGAGTGCTGGGCTTTGATTGACAGGAAACTTACGCTTGTCAAGTAATCCTGGGTCCTCTTTCTGGCTCTGGGATCACCCTTGTTCCACTTCCCCAGCAGCATTAGGAAATAGCTCATTCTATGATTGGAATTACAAGTCAAAACACATTTATCTGAACAGAATTTAAATGATTTATCAAAGAGAGGAGGGATTTTCCCAAACACATCTGAATTTACCCAATTACTGATCCCATTAAATATGTTTTTCTTAAGCACCTTTCTTTAAACAAAGCAATTACTGTGAAATCGTCAAATATATTTTTCATAAAACCTTTTTGAATAACTTTTGTTTGACTAGTAGGAGCCCACTAAAAGTAAATATTGCTTTAAAAGGCACTTCTTCAGGACCTTTTCTTTATTGAATTAGCTTTTAAAAGCTCTATTCTTTGGAAAGAGTAGGAGCCTTTCTGGCTGTCCTGCTGTGTGGCTCCTGCTCTTGTTAATGTTCTGGTTCTGAGATTGCAAATGATTGTGATAACACAGATTTAGCTCCTGTAATCGAAAACAAATTTGCTTGTGCCACAGGATGTCACCAGGTGTTAATTAATCTCGGACTTCTCTCACCTGGACCACTCTCTAGGCCCCAGTAAACAGACATCTGGCTGGGAGGGACAGGCCTGTGTCACATCATTGGTTTGCTGTTTTTTTTGGAAAGCCTTTTGGTTGGTCTTGCATTGGATGCATGGTTGATCCTTCTACCTCCACCTCCCAACGGTTTGGGTGTTCTGCCCCCATTGCCTCAGGGAAAAAAAAAACTCTTGTGGCAGAATTCCTCCTGTGGCCAGCTTACATACAACGTGCTCTAAATGGGAAAATTATATATTTTAAAATAGGCATGTTTGAAACAATAACACTTTTGAATGTGAACTGTACCAAAGGCCACATGTCTTTGGCTTCACTTGTCAAATGGAGAGGCTGCTGCCAGAACCACTGGGCTCCATGGTTCTCATGCCCCACAGTCCTGCAAATTGACAAATAAGCAGACAACAACACAAAGAAGTTGGGCCCATGAGAAAGTGAGGCTGGGCACTTGGGCTGCCCTCTTTTTCTCTGTGTGGAGTTCTTCCCAGCTTTGCCCCTTGTGTCTCATCTTAGATTTCCAAAAAGGAGAGATTAAATGTGTCTGGTATTTCAGTGTGTTAACTGCAAGGACAACATGAGGCTAGCACTCAGGCCACTGTTCAGCCTGTCATATGGAAGGAATTGCCTTTCAGAGGAGATTATAATTGTGTATGTAGCCACACAAATGCACATTCTGCCTGGAGAAAAATGCAGAGAAGAGGAGGCCGTATGCTGCCACTCAGGTCTCTTTGTGGAAGGCTGCATAAGAAGCCCTTACATGCCATAGTCACCTCTTTGGGGCTTAATGAGTCATCTTTGTGTGTTAGCTACTTAAAAGAAAAAAGAAAAAAGGAAAGAAGAAATGCACTCTCCCCCAAGTGAATTGCTTTTATTAGCCCTGCAGCTTTGTCTGAGAGGCTGCTTGAATATTCCTGATAACAGCATTTACAAGTCTGGTGCACAGACAGGACACAGAAAATAATCCAGCTTCTGAGTAACCAGATGAAACTTACAGAGACAAATGTAGATAACAATACTCTTTATAAACTGTGGATACATGGACTTAAATAACATACACAACACTAGTCTTTGGAAATGTGATGCGTTGAAAGTTGGCCATAGAGAAAACTAGAAGTTCAGTGCCCCTGAGTTATACACAGTTCAGACTTGAGTCTGTGATCTTGAGCAGTATGTTCTAGCTCATGTAGCATACAGCTCATGAGTGAATAGATTACCATGCTCTTTAAACTGTAGAAAATGACAAGAGGAATACTGGCACATGCCTCACAGGAGTGGGGAAAGACTGAGGAGGTAATCCTGGGGAGTTCTTTAGAGAGATGATGGTTTGTAATAAAAATTCCTGTTATTTTCCTAGATCAAATTTCCTCCAAGAAACAGAGTCAATAAGGGCTACTTCACAAAGCAGAGAAGATGAGTTATATAAGACAAGGAATCTTGATAGTAAACCATTGAATAGGTCCCAAATCATCCTTCTCAAAAGTCTATCAGCCATCAGACCTGCTGGTTGGACATGTTTCCTAATAGATAAAATGATTACCTTACAGATAAAATGAATACTTGGCTATTATGCAGAGAAGAGTGAGCATATAGGTAAGTGAAAATGAGCGAGACCTTCAGGGGAGTGGCTCTGCTTTTTTGTCTCCAAGGTCATAATACAAATGTTTTCTGCAGTCTTGTTAATATTTTCCTTGTATGGACATTGGGACCATTTGACCTTTACTGTGTAAGTGTGAAGCCCAAGGACAGGAGTTCAGATTTCCAGAACCTCCATAAATGCTAAGTGAATCCAGTAGCCCTCCTGTAACCCCAGCCTTTGGAAGGCCATGATATGAGATCGCTAGCAAGCTTGCTAGTTAGTTAGACTAGCTGGACAAGAGCTCCAGGTTCAAGTGAAAGACCCTGCTTCAATGAATAAGGTGGAGAGCCATTAAGGAAAATTTCCAGTGTTAGCCTCGGGCATCCATAGACATACACATATGCCTGTGCATCTGAACACAATGTACTATCCTGTACAATGTACTATCCATGCACACTACATACACATCTAAGAAAACTATATCCTCAGCCCTCTGTCATCTTTTATTGAGATAATTGATCTACCATAAGATTTGCCCTTTTAAATTCAATGTAATATAGAAGTCAGTGAGTTTTTTAACTATATTCATAAATTTGTACTACCACTATCATGATACAATTCCAGAATTTGTCTATGTGTGTGTGTGTATTGTATGTATATATATGTGCATGGGTGTGTACCTGTTCATACAGGGTCACATGTACAGTTGTGTATACCTGTGTGTGAAGGCTAGAGGTTGATATGGGTATCTTCTGTTATTCCTCACCTTATTTGTATGTGTATGTGTGTATGTTTGTGTATGTACAGGAGCACATGTGTATATTTTATGTGTGTGTGCTGTGTGTTTGTATATGTGCATGAGCACATGTATATGTTCTCTGTGTGTTGACACATGCCAGTTTATATATGAGGTAACAGAACAGTTCTCTCCTTCCACCATGTGGTGTCTCAATAGGGATCAAATTCAGGTCGTCAGGGTTAGTGGTAAGTGCCGTTACCTATTGAGTCATCCTATCAGCCTTATTTATCTACCTCAGCCTTTGAGACCGAGTCTCATATGCATCCAAAGCACATCAGTTTGCTAGCTTGTCTGGCAGGTGAGCTCTGGGCATGTTATAATCATGTTTTTATCAATTAACTAGGCTTAGTCAGGACTGTCTTAAGCCTTCCTTGTGCATTATCCTAACACTGCAATTCAGTGCAAATAGTTATACCATGAGATTGAGGTTCAGTTTTTATCCTACCATACAAACTTTGTGACTTTGGGCAGCTGCATTTGTAATATGGAGATAATTCAGCCTTATCTGACTCCTAGGTTGATTGTGAGGTACAAAGAGATAACGTATGTGAGAGAGTTTTGTAGTAAACGTTCAGGAGCAATTAAAATGTTGTTAAGTTGTAAACATCATTATCCTGCCATTAGACAGTGAGTATGAGGACAGCAGTGTCTTCTGGATGGTCTGCACATGCGCCATCTCATCCTCCATGTCTACACAACAGTAGGTCAAAAGGCTCTCTGGATACTTGCATCCTGATTAATCTGATCCCTTTATCTATACTTTCTAGAAAAGGTATATGGTTCAAACAAAGTA
This sequence comes from Rattus norvegicus, assembly GCF_021556685.1. NCBI lineage: Eukaryota > Metazoa > Chordata > Mammalia > Rodentia > Muridae > Rattus > Rattus norvegicus. Next base: position 76,719,695 of record NC_141536.1, on the reverse strand, counting down.
GGAAGCTGTGCATGGTGCCTTACACCTGTAATTCAAGCACTCAAGAAGCGAGGGAGGAAGATGGCTACAAACTCCAGAGTGAGTTCCAGACTAGCCTCCAGGAGAGATGAAGAGAGTGTCTTCAGGCATATAAAATGGGGGCTGGAAAGAGAGCTTGGTAGGTGAGAGAATTTACTACACTTTTAGAGCACCCAGGGTCAGGTTTTAGTACCCATGTCATGGCTTACAATCTCCTGTAACTCCAGTTCCAGGGGATGTTATGACTTCTCTGACCTCCTTGGGTTCCTGCACACATATGTAGTCCACTTAAGTCTACTTGTGTGTGCATACACATACACAAAAAATTACTATAAATCTTAATGAAAAACAAACACTAAGTAACTGCAAGGTAGAAGGTTATTTTCTTCTGGGGTAGACATACTCTATGGAAGACTTGGGTTTCTGTCACCCTTTTTATCCTAGCCATAGACCTGGTCCCTTCCTCAGAATCCATGAGGACTGAAGGAATTTATTTTTTTTAAGATTTATTTATTTTATGTATATGAGTCCACTGTAGCCATCTTCACACACCAGAAGAGGGCATCAGATCCCATTACAGATGGTTGTGAGCCACCATGTGGTTGCTGGGAATTTAACTCAAGACCTCTGAAGAGCAGTCAGTGATCTTAACCCCTGAGCTATCTCTCCAGCCCCACTAAAGAAACTTTTTTTTATCTCTTTTGGTAAATCAGGGACCTCTCTCATCATACTTACTTCTATTTTTAAGTACTTTCTAGAAGACTTAAAAGATTTTGCTTACTTAATTTAATTACATGAGCAAAGCAGCTACAAGAGAAGCTAAGAAATGTGATATTTTCATGAACCCATGTGTGTGTGGGTGGGTGTGTGGGTTGTGAAGGGAGAATGATTTATGAAAGAAAATATCACCAAGTCTGGTGACACATGCCTTTATGTGCACTTGGGAAACAGAGGCCAGCCTGTTTCAGGCCAGCAGGGCAATAAAACCCTAGCATCAACAATCATGATAAAATAAGATAAAACAGCCATAAATTTACATAATTTGTGATAGAGACTGCTATTCAAAAATTCTAGAAAACTCTTTATTCTTAGAAACACTCTAATTTGTACCTGGAGATTTGAGGAATAAGATAAAATAAAAAAGAATATGTATCCATAGAGAGATAGTAAATTATTTTGATAAAAATAAAAAGGTTTCTAGCACAAAACAAGATATTTTTCAAAAGAAATATCATCATAAGGATACTTAATAAAATTTTGAAAACTACAGTGCCAAGTAAAGTTTTAAAAGGCAGAAAATGTAAAAGTTGTGGGAGATGGAGAGGTAGTGGGCTCAATTTGACTCTCAGTGTGCACATATTTAATTCATTTTTCTTTAGCTTTTTCTTTTTTTTTTTTTTTTTTTTTTTTGCTCTCCATGGAATTACAAAATTCAGTTTTTGTCATGATTTATTTTCTTTGTACAAAAAAAAAACCCTTCAGCATTATGATTATAGATGGAAATTTGGAAAACTTCAAAGTCACATTAAGTAAGCCAAGAATTCTGCACCCTTGAATCAGGAGGGGCAGAAGGTAAGGACTATGGTTTATTTCATGTAAGATGATAGGAGTTGAACAACATGAAGTGGGGTCTTTCTGCCTCTCACACTTCTGTAACCTAGGAACAGTGATGAGGCAGTAATGAGCTGTCTGTCTTGCTGCATCCCTGCTCTCCCTTGTCTGCAGACCTCATGCAGTACTGAAGCCTGTACTTACCGAGTTCCTGACTGCAGTAACTGAGGCCATGGAAAGCACAATTGTGGGAATGGAAGGAGTACTGTGCAATCCAGAGGCCGATGGGCGGAGTCTGTGGCGAGGCTTAATTGACTTCCTGGTAGAGAGGAACAGTGGTTGGAGGACACGGAATTTGCAGGTTGGGGGTTTCAGTGGGCCATCATTATGTTGCAGAACATAATGGTAGGGAACAGAGCAGAGTGGTGGAGGAAAGATAAAAGGAAAACAGACCATGCATATCTTGGGAAGGAGAAATGTGTGCTGGTGCCACTGCTTCCTTCTTTTCTTCTTCACATAGGTGGTACAACCTCAAGGATCTATAGATGACCTTCAGGAGAGCTTTGGATGCTGTGTACTGCACATTAAATTATAGCCCCCTTTTCATGATAGAGCATCTGTATCTTAAGTCAGATGTTTATCACAGCCTAAAAGGCCACCTCATCTTTTTTGGTGTGTGTGTGCATGTGTATGCGTGTGAATATGTGTGTGTGGTGTAGTGTAGTATGCATGTGTGTATAGTGTGTGTGTGTGTGTGTGTGTGTGTGTGTGTGTGTGTGTGTCTGGTGTAGTGTTTGGGAACAGTATTTCTCATAGCTGACTCTGCTGGAGCTTACTGTGTAGCCCAGGCTGGCCTCAAACTCTTGATGATTGCCCTACCTCAGCCTCCTGAGTACTGGAATTATGGGCATAAGCCACTATGTCCAGCTCTGAAGCCTGTCACTCTTAAAAATGGATAATAAATTATCCAGATGATGAGATGGGGAGTGAGGGCCATGCCAGTGGTTCTGCAGGGCCATGTATGGGCTGGGAGTTTAGCTCGGCACTGGGGTGCTTTCCTATCATACAACAGGCTCTGGTCCATTCTATCTCCCCTTGGGAAGAAAAAAAGGTTAATTGTGTGTAATAAAAAATGTATGGAGTGGCGGGGAACTTGCCACCATATGGTTTTGAGACTTGGCTTGCCATTGGGCAAATATATATCCTTCTCAAGTCTCAGTTTCCTCCATATCAAATGGGATATCTGCCTGAATTTGTGGTACTGAAGGTTAATGATTGGCTAAGCACATGGTGCATGGCTTTGTCACACAGTAGCTGCCCACCCCTCTCAAGCTTTTTTTTCTGGTCCTGACAGTATACTTTACTTTGAAGGACTGAGCCTCACAAATCCTTCCGAGAACTCCTTAGTGATGTGCACACTCCAGAAGACCACATCTTCTCAAGTGGCTTGTTAGAGGCTCTTTCCCATGCAGATTTGCAAGCCGAGTGTGTAAAAATCACACGCTGCACTTGTTGCCTGGCAGCACGTGTCCCTGAGTGGTGGTACATGGCTTGCATTGTGATGTTATCAGCCCTGGAGCCAGCTGGCTGGACATGTACTGCCACTTGGGCTAGGGACTCCATTCCTCAGCAGAATAGCATCCAGCACTAGGGTTAACAGAAAATGACAAACCAGGCTTGGGCAAGGGAGGCGCCAGCAGAGCAGCAGGATGTCCTTTGATTTGCTTCTGTTATTTGCATGTCTTTCTTGTGATGTCTGTGAAATGCTCAGAATGACAAAGTTTTTAAAAGACCTGCTGACTCCGCCTGGAAAATGTGAAAAACCTCCCGTTTAGAGACCTATTATGTCCAGCTAGCCTGCATTTTCTATATCGGTTTCTTCATTTTTTATTAATGCAAACATTTGCATGAAGACAGAACCATTATTTCTTAAAGAGTTCATCTGCTCCTGCTGCTCACTGGCCCTGCCATGCAAGAGTACAACAGAACCTTTGTTACAGTCTCAGCAACGCTGTTTATGGACGGCGGCTTACTGAGGACTGCTTCCTGTGCTGTGGGCTTCCATTCTCTCAAAAAAGAAAATCGTTTTTTAGGAGTGAAAAGAATTTGGACTTTCTTTTATTTAGACCCTGGATGTCCAAATGACAAGTAGTCCCCAGATTTGTGAGGAACTGGTAATTGCATGGAATGCAGTTTTTCACTTCACCTTGAACATAATGAGTCTTTTAGTAACAACAGAGCGAACACGTGCTTTCTCACTGGAATAGAGAGAAGGGCACTAAAGAGGCAACGTGAAGAGTGACTGAGAAGAGGACAAAAGTAGCTTCCTGCAAGAACCCTAAGACGGAAGCAGAGTGTTTGAGCCTGGTGTTTCCCACCTGGGAAGACAGGCCTGCACTGGATAGACTAACACCACAGTTTATAAACAGTGGGCACAGTTTACATAGTCAGTCAGTAAACATTCGAATGACTATTGTGTGGAGGATGCTGAATGATCCTGAGTGTTAAAGGGGATAGAAGGAAAATGAGTCATGCTATCTATCCATCTTTAAAAGCAAGAGGTCTAACAAAAGGTGCTGTGTGTGGGTAGCAGGAATAAGGCAGCGTCCAGGAGAAGGTGCCAAGGGTCTATCTAGAATAGGTGTTAGAGGGCTCCGAAAGTGAAAAGATTGTTTCTAGTTAGAGAAGAGTCAGGGATCACTTCCTGAGGATGAGAGAGTATGTTTGAACTGGGCCTGGTGGGAAATGTAGGATTGATTGCCTATTACAACATTCCTAAAAGTAACGGGTCAACGGTTACTGGTTTTGGTAAAATAGATCTAAAGTATGTTTTCATAGGGTATTTCCGAAATGCTTTATACCATTACCGTAGAGGAATGCCAAATGTTAGCATGAGCTTCCTGAGTAAACTGGGGCCTCCCTGTCTAGCCTGTGCTATTCAGTCACTCACCCATGCTGTCCCTGTGCACGTTGGCTTGGGCCTCTGGGGCTTCTATAAATATCTACAATGGCCTCCTTTGCTTTTGTAACAGAAATAGAAATGACTGGGATTACCATGAATTGTTACAGCCATGTCCATAAGCAGGATGTGGACAGCTCTTAGTGGGGATTTGACAGGTGAGCCTGCCATTTGAAAAACAATCTCTCTCTTAAGACAGTGGCTTTCAGGGTTGGGGATTTAGCTCAGTGGTAGAGCGCTTGCCTAGGAAGCGCAAGGCCCTGGGTTCGGTCCCCAGCTCCGAAAAAAAAAGAACCAAAAAAAAAAAAAAAAAAAAAAAAGACAGTGGCTTTCTCCTCACAGGGCAAAATGTCAGGGATCCTAAGACCATGAGTGTTTAGCCAACTTAGCTGAGAACCCGTCTGTATGCTGTTGTCGAACTGTTTTCTAAGTGCCAGCCTGTTTGTAAAAGCACTTTAAACATAAAATACAAGGTAAATTATTAAGGATTACATTAGTATCTTATTGCCATTATCACTAACTTGAATTAAATCTCACATTGTCTAAGTAGAAACTTTGTGAATTTAATCATGATGTGTAAATTGCACATCATGGTACATGTGTAGAGGTCAGAAGACAACTTTTGGAAGTTGTCACACCCAAGAACTACAGCTCGAGGTAACTATATTGAACAGTTAATTCTTTCCTTCTGACTTTACTGTTCTCTGCCTGACATAACATTGTAAGCGGCATGTGACCAACCCCAAGATTACCAATTTGGGTTTGAAACTAAAACCTATCGTGTGCTCTAGAGAGAATAAATTTATGCAGGTTGACTTGATTAACTGTATTGCTCCTTTGATAACTATCTTTACAAAGCTTTTGTCATGACAGTTATAACCTGGTTCTTCATGAGTTCCTTAGTTATAACTGTGGGAAATGTAAATGTCATGCTAGAGTCTTCTGTCTAGGAAGTACATTCTGTTATAATCAACTAACTGAACACTCCAAGTACTGAATTGCTAGGGAAGCCTTAAAAAGAGATTCTGTAGTTCCTGGTGCTTGGCGTTCTGGACTCTAACCTACTAATTCTGTATTATGAGATTTAGTCTGGAAATGCTTTGGCTTTGGAATTTAAGCGCTTAGGCCTTAATTGGCATCCCCAAAATATACCACCAGTTTTAGGGAAGGAGACGAGAAGGGAGAATTAATGGCTGACCAGAGACTGTTTTAACGTGGGATTCTCAGTTCTGCACATGTATGAAGTGGTCCAATGCCTCTTTGGACTGAGTGAAATAGATTTCAGTTTTTTTTTTTTTTTTTTTTTTTTTTGGTTCTTTTTTTCGGAGCTGGGGACCGAACCCAGGGCCTTGTGCTCCCTAGGTAAGCGCTCTACCACTGAGCTAAATCCCCAGCCCCTAGATTTCAGTTTTTTATCCTCTGCTTTAGTCACCTTTTGTTTTCTGGTCAGCAGAGATAACATTAGCTTGTGTGTTTTGTTTGTGCCTTGTCCGCTTCTGGTGTGCCTTTGTGTAAATGAGTATGACTAGCTATGTAGCTGCATTCTGATGGTTTAGCTACAAAGAAGTGATGTATTAGTTTTGTCTGTTTTATAATTAACTTTTTTCCCCCTGAGATAGAGTTTCTCTGTGTCACCTTGGCTGTCCTGGAACTTTGAAGGCTGGCCTCAAACTCAGAGATCTGCTTGCCTCAGCCTCCCAAGTGCTGGGATTAAAGGCACGTGCCACCAGGCCAGACAATTAACTATTAATGTAAAAGATTGCGCTTTGCTGGAAAGGAAGTATGTACCTTTGGGAATACCAAAGGGTACATTAGTTTTATAGTGTTTTATGAAAGTTAACCAGACATCAAGTGAAAATAACAATGTGTGTTCATATTTTTGTCATTTAGACAAAACAAAGCAAAACCAGAATGTGTATTTCTTTTTTTTTTTTTTTTTTTGGTTCTTTTTTTCGGAGCTGGGGACCGAACCCAGGGCCTTGCGCTTCCTAGGTAAGCGCTCTACCACTGAGCTAAATCCCCAGCCCCAGAATGTGTATTTCTAAATATTTAGAAAATATTTTATTAATGCTAGGCACCGATGATAAATGCCTTTATTCCCAGCACTTGGGAAGCAGAGGCAGGCAGATCGAGGCCAGACTCACTTGTCTACACAGTGAGTTCCAGGACACCGAAGTCTACACAGAGAAACCCTGTCTCAAAAAAAAAAAAAAATAGACAGGAGGATTCAAAACATTTATTTGTTCGTTCATTTGTTTGTTTATTTATTGTGTGTGGGGGACAGAGGTGTGAACATGATGTGTAGAGGTCAGTCGACAGCTTTTGGAAGTTGTCACACTCAGTTAACCCAAAGGCACACCAGAAGTCCATTCTTCCCTTCTACTGTGTGGGTCTTGGGGACTGTACTCAGGTCAGGCTTGGTGGCAGCACCCTGCGTGAGCCATCCTGCTAGCCCAAATCTATGTTCCTGAAAGTGCTGTTCTTAGGGTGAGGAATGCAGCTCAGTAGGAATGCTTGTCTTCCATGTCCCAAACCCTGGGTGCCACAAAACTGCCTGTAGTGCTGTGTACATTCAGGCTGACGAGGAGGCAGGAGGATCAGAAGTTCAAGGTCATCCTACATAGTGAGTTCAAGGCCTGCCTGGACTATATGAAACCCTGCCTCAAGAAGAAAAGTAGAGGGGTTGGGTGATTTAGCTCAGTGGTAGAGCGCTTGCCTAGGAAGCGCAAGGCTCTGGGTTCGGTCCCCAGCTCCGACAAAAAAGAACCAAAAAAAAAAAAAAAGAAGAAGAAAAGTAGAAAAAGGAACAACGAGGTTGCTATCCTGTGGCTAGTATGCAGCTTTTCTGTGTCATCTGAACCCCTAAGCAAAATTAGAGCATGTGATCGAAAGCCTAGAGATGTTTATTAAAATTAGAGTGTGTGATTCAAATCCAAGCGGTGTTTATTAAAGGGTAAAGGCCTGCAAATGACTCAGCTGTCTAATTTATCCACATAAGCTTCATTTCCCATATTAATAGTGAAGAGCTAAGAATACATGTGAGAAGGGACAAATGGAAGGTTTGGGGTCTTTCTGATTATTTTTCTTCCCCCTCCCTCCTCCTTCCTCCTCGTTTTGTTGAGAGAGAGTTGTAGTGTAGCCCTGGTTGGTCTTGAATTTGTAACAGTCCTCTTGCCTCTGTCTCCTGTGTGCTGGAATTCCAGGAGAAACTAACTTCCTCTTTGCTTTTGGGAGGTGGGAAAGTCATTTGTGTGGAAGAACTTCCACTTCTGAGTCACGGCTAAGTGTGAATCCCAGCTCTGCCTGGTGCACAGGCTTCAGTGGGCTCCCTGACCTCTCTCTGCTGCAAAGCAGACTCTGTTGCCTACTTCACTGAGCTGTGTGGGAATCAAATGTGCTCCTTTTTCTCATTTCCTCATCCCCTTTGGTCAAGGGCAATTGGTTAAGTGTGAGCTAAGATCAAAGATGTTCCTATAGATGATGAAATAGCAGAACACACTGTTTCCTAGGCCCAAGATAATACCAAGAAAGATGGGAGATCCAGATAATAAGTCTAGAGATCTGGTAACTTGTGAATCCGCTTAGCTGTTTTACTTCACAGGATCATATATTGTATGATGTCAGTAACTTACTAAGATACTGAACAAGCAGTTCACAGGATAGGCTGGTGGCTAAATAAGTGGACTTAGTTTCCTCATCCTAAAGTACAGCTTGAATTTAGTTCAGCAGACATGTGTGCTAACCAGCATTTGAGCCTCAAAAATTCAAAGACAAAGGGTGCTTCAAAAAGGACTACAAGTATAAAAGGGAAAGCCAGGGTTAAGATACATATGTATACACTCTACCTTTTCTTACAGCTTATTTCCTTAGATTTATTGGTAGCACGAGTAGTAACTCATTAATATATTCCTGGTAAGACTTGTTTACTCAAGTGTTGAGACTGTTTTAAATGATAATTTAAAAATGAAAATGGTGTAACTGATGTAGGTGGAAATTCTAGACCCCTCAAGCAAGAATTTCCAAATGGGCTTCCTTATCATTTAATTGTGAAATTAACAGCCTGCACTTTGATGGTATTTATGTTTGGGAAGAGGGTAAAAGGGAACCATTTTGGACTTTCCCATGTAAATTAGGGCTTTCTGAGTAATTAGCAGCTAATAAGTGAATGCTTCCCACAAGTTTAAAAGCTGCAGCTAAAGTGGGTATATGATTATATAAGGTATTATAGATACAGAAATCTTTTTTGGCATTCATTTTTTGAGCAGTGTCCCTCTACATAGCCCTGGCTGTCCTGGAACTCATAATATAGATCAGGCTGGCCTCAGACTCACAGAGATCCATATGCCTCTTTCAAGTTGCTGGGATTAAAGGCGTGTGCTACCATGCCTTTGTTGGTAAATGTAAAATCTTATGTAGCCTTTAAATCTTTGAACATAATTTGTTAGTATACTTGAATGGATAAACAGGACTTTATATAAGTGGTCAGGAAGCTAATGTCTATCAAATGCTATGTGGCAGATACTATACTGAGATGATTACATTTTTGAATCCTTAATGCCAGCAGTAAGGTTCTGTTTTTGCAGAATTAATTTTGCAGAAAGAGCAGAGAAGTTAGGTAAGGCACGTATAGGTGGCCCGACTCATGTGTTCTGCTTTAATCTTAAAGTCAGTATGTAGCAACAACAGTATCATCAGGATGTGTTGCTTTCTGCACACTCCAGGTATTTTCTAATGCTATAGTTTATTATCAGATACATTTTTAGTTCCAAACATTTTAAAGCAGGGAGGGTGATCAGCATATCTAAGGGAACATATCTAAGGAAACATATCTAAGGGAACAGCATATCTAAGGGAACAGAGGCAAGATGGTTCTGACCTGGTTTCTGTCACTCCCTTGGTTCGTGTACGGATCAGTCAATGTTTACTTACACTTTGATTTACTTGGGTTTTTCATTTTAGCATGATGAAGGTATAAGTGCCTATCTCAGACAAAGCTGCCTGATCATGACATGTGCAGCTAGGCGTTAATGGGGATTTCAGGGCAGTGAAGCCTTATTGGTACAGGTTAGAAGACTTAATCCTGATCGTGTTCTGGAAGTCACAGCACAGCAGAAGAGGAAAAGCCAGTCTGAAATGTGTTTCCTTTTCCAAAAAGGCAGCTCAGGTGCCCAGCTATCTTTCCCCTCCGGGGGTGCAGGTGCGCTGTTTGAATTCTTTAATCACTCACATAAATTAAAGCTTATTCCTTTGCATTTACAAAGCAGAACAAAGGAGCACTCTCCACGTTCACTGCCAGGCAAGAAGAGCCTTGGACTTACTATGTCTCATTGAAGTTTGATCAACTGTAAGGATTTTCCGGGGTTGGGTGGTAACTTAACCACAGAGAGAGCCCCAGACTGATAAGATGCAGGTGAGGAAACCAGGGAGAGCAATTAGAGAGCGCTTCAGCCTTGGTCTGTGACTGGGTGGAATTCCCACACACCGCAGAGCCTCTGCTCCTGTCTCTGTGGTTTTTTAACTCCTACCTTTCACTCCGATTAAAGAAAGAGCCAGCACTTTCTAGTTCCACTTTGTGACCTGCGAAGGGGTGGGGTGAATACTTTGTAGTAGAGCAGTTCTTGGTTAGACACTCAGAAATCCATAGACAAGTCCTGACTTCACATAGGTGCCGATTGGTATGCAGGCAGGGACAGGACAGAAGGGTGCTCACACACGTGACACCCATGTATGTACACGTATGCCACAGTTCTCGTAGACAGGACTGCACCACACCCCTCAGGCGATTTTGCTACACTCATGCCTTATGTTCTATGTGGAATAAGTGTGACTGACTTCTGTGGCTGATGGTAAAGTGTCAGTGATGAGGCACTTGAGAAAAGCATGAATGTTTGAACAAGACAAACCTTGTTGTTCTTTTTTTATTTTTGTAAATCTCAGGTTCTCTCACTATACTAGCTCTAATCTTGAGAGGATTGCTTTAATTTGTCAAGTCTCAGCTATCTTAACTGTAAAGTAGACGTCCACAAATAGCCTGTCATAAGATTGTTGCTAATATTAAATAAAATAATGCATTATAATAATCAGTACATTTTCTGGCATATTGCTCAATAAGTTCGATAGGGGCTCAAAAATGGTAGACTAAGTGTCTGACTGGAAGATATTTAGCTTGTATTAGTAAACCAGTACAATCCCACTCCCCTCCAGTTTATTTCCAAAAAAAAAAAAAAAAAATCCATCCCCCTCCCCCCCAAGATGAGAAGACTTTGATTCTAACTACTATTAAAACACTCCTTTTAGTCCCTGGAGCTAGGAAGGAGAAGCACCAGGATTTGCTTCTAAGTAGAAGCTCTTTCCTTTTTGCAATCAAAGGGTCGGGGGAGGATACTGGATTCTTGTACTAGCCTTAGGTGCAGGTAAGTCATCAAAACCCGCAGAGCCCGAGGAAGGAAGAGTTTTGTAAGATCAGTGTTTTTTTTTTTTTTTTTTTTTTTTTTGGTTCTTTTTTTTCGGAGCTGGGGACCGAACCCAGGGCCTTGCGCTTCCTAGGTAAGCGCTCTACCACTGAGCTAAATCCCCAGCCCCGTAAGATCAGTGTTAAGTGGGTAGAAGAAGGGGACACAGCAGAGGTAGAAAGGTGGCTGTATTTTAATATTAGTCTGCTGTATTTTTTCAGTTTAATATACTTGATTATGATTAATATTTTGAAAACAGTGCTAGAATTTGACATAGATTATTTCACAGCTGCTCTCGAGACTATCTGACATGCATCTTCACTTTTTTTTCTGTCTCTTTTTACTGTGGAACTAAATTACACAGCTTTGTACACTTGATAAAGCCTAAATCAAGTATAAGTTAAGTAACTATTCAAAATTAAGCTTCAAAAGGCAGTTACTCAGGGGTTGGGGATTTAGCTCAGTGGTAGAGCGCTTGCCTAGGAAGCGCAAGGCCCTGGGTTCGGTCCCCAGCTCCAAAAAAAAAAAAAAAAAAAAAAAGGCAGTTACTCAAACTCAGGTCCTTCTAACAGTCATGTACTCTTACACCAGGGACAGAGGTACATGTCCTTAATCCCAATACTCAGGAGGCAGAGGCAGGCAGATCTCTGTGAGTTCTAGGCCAAACCAGTCTACATAGTGATTCCCAACTAGCCTCTCGTTTCAAAAAGCCAAATTAAAAGTCAAACCTGTCTATCTAAGACCATGTTTTTAAAAAATTAAATTAATATATGTTAATTATGGCACAAATTAACAGACTTTACTGTGACTTTTCTCATACTCTGTTCTTCTACCTTCTGTGTCCCACTCCCTTTTGACCCTCTTCTTAGTCCATAACAGTCTCCTTGATACTTTGTTTTTCTGAGTTGAGCTTATTTTGACAAGCCTGTGCTTAGTTCACACATTTCTTAGTCACAACAAATGCAGGTTGTATGTATACCATAAAAGTATATCTAGGGGCTGGAGAGATGGCTCGGTGGTTAAGAGCACTGACTGCTCTTCCAGAGGTCCTGAGTTCAAATCCCAGCAACCACATGGTGGCTCACAACCATCTGTAATGGGATCCAATGCCCTCTTCTGGTATGTCTGAAGACAGCTACAGTGTACTCATATACATAATAAATAAATAAATCTTCATAAAAAAGTATATCTAATAATTTATTGCTATTTCCCAAGGTTAATGATACAAATCTGTAACAGCACTGAAATTTTCATGGTCCCTAACCTTTTCCAGTGATGTTTTAAAATTAAATCTGAATTTTCTTTAGAATCGGATCATCCATTTCTTGAAATACATTTTGACCATGCACAGTTGGAAAAGGGTAGAAGATGTAGAGGAAAGAGTGGAGCTGAAACTCTTAGTTATTGAAAATAAGAATGAACAGTGGGAATGACAGCTAGTCAGGCCTCAGTAGGTCATGTTCTGCACTCATTTCCTTCACCCTTTAGCACCATAGCTCAGTTACGGCCAGCAAGCTTTGCCTCTGTTCTAGTCCACTCCCCCAGGTCAGAGATAACACCTTGACTTACATGGCCTCTCATTGGGATTGAGAGGACTTTTTGTTATTTTAATCTCTCCCATTTTCTCTTTCCTTCTGTTTGCAGCTCAGCGACATGTCCTCACGTACATGGAGGATGCAGTGTGTCAGCTGCTAGAGAACAAGGAGGATATTAGCCAGTATGGCATTGCCCGGTTCTTCACTGAATAGTGAGTACATGAATGCTTTGCTAATTGAGCAGGCACAAAGGAGGTACTTGGAAGCAGGCAGGAATGTGGTGGTTTGAATAGGTTTGGCCCCCATAGATTCATGTGTTTGAATGCTTGGCTCACAGAGAGTGGCACTACTGGGAAGTATGGACTTACTGGAGTAGATGTGACCTCGTTGGAGGAAGTATGCATTGTGCGTGTGGGCTTTAAGGTCTCCTATGCTGAAGCTCTGCCTGCCTAGTGTGGAATCTAATATCTGCCTGGCTGTCTTCTCATCAAAATGTAGAACTCTCAGCTCCTCCATCACCGTGTCTGCCTGGAACTGTCTTGCTTTCCACCTTGATGATACTGGATTAAACCTCTGAAATTGTAAGCCAGCCCCAATTAGATACTAGCTTTTATAAGAATTACTTTGGTCATGGTTTCTATGTAGCAATAAAACTCTAACAAAGACAGGAGTTGGTAACAGGAGTGGAGTATTGCTGTGATAGGACTGACAATGCTTTTGCTTTAAGGAATGAGAATTTTGGGACCTTGAATTAGGAAAGTAGTAGAATGTTTTAAGTGGGGCTTAACAGGCTACACTAATAACAGCATGGAAGACAGTGGTCCCGAGAGTGAGTTAACCTGGGAGCCTGGCTCAGGAGCTTTCAGAGGAGAAGAATTTTAGTATGTCGCCTAGCGATCGTTCTTGTGATATTTTGGTGAAGAATGTGTCTGCTTTTTGCCCTTGTCTGAAGAGTCTGCCTGAGGCTAAGGTAGAGAGATTAGTTTACTTGTATTGACAAATCTCAAAACATTTCTCAATTAGTGATCAATGGAGGGGCCAAACCTATTATGGGTGGTGCTATCCCTGGTCTGGATAAGTTCTATAAGAAGATAGTGACTTGAGGTGCCAGGGTGGATTGGTTCCCCAGGAGAGACCACCCACTTCTTAGATGTGAAGGGGAGGGGCCATGTGGGGGGGGACTGGGAGGAGGGGTGGCAGTGATCAGGATGTAAAGTGAATAAATGAATAAATTAATATAGTAAAAAAAAAATAAAAGAAGGCATGCTGAGCAAGCCAGGGAAGCAAGCCAGGGAAGCAAGCCAGTAAGCAGCACCCTCCATGGCCTCTGCTTCAGCTTCTGCCTTCAGGTTTCAGCCCTGCCTGAGTTCCTGTGCTGACTTCCTCCAATGATGGATTGTGATCGGAAAGTGTAAGCCAAATAAGCCCTTTCCTTCCCAACTTGCTTTTTGGTCACAGCATTTCATCACAGCAATAAAACCCTTACCAAGAAAATGAACAACAATAATAATAGATTAGGTCATTGATGATGGTGAGGTAGCGAGAAATCTCAATCAATCAGGTTGGTTGAGAGCTGTTCAACATGAATAGGAGCAAGAATATGTCTTTGGTGCAGCTCCTCTGTGTGTCTATGAATGGTCAAGACTGTAGTAATTTTTTGATCCATTAGGTGTGTTTAGGTTCCTTGACTTTTGTTTGTTAGTTTCCCTTTTAAGGTTGACAATCTGTTTTTAAATTTATGTGTATTAGTGTTTTGTCTACATGAGTATCTGTGTACCATGTGCATGTCTGATGCCCATGGATGCCAGAGAGTGTAGAACTGGAATTATAGATGGTTGTGAGTCACCATGTGATGCTAGGAATTGACCCAGGGTCCTCTGCAGTGGTGGCTGGTGCTCTTAATCACAGAGCCAGCTCACTAGCCCCATCCTCTTAGGATTTTTAACTTTCCCCTTTATTCACAACTCTCTCTCTCTGATTTCCTTTATTTGGTGATTGTGTTCATGGCTGCTTTTTCTCATGGACTTGATTTGGATGCCGTGCCTGTGCACTTTTCTTTTCACAGAATGTTGTACTAGTTGCTTAATGATTATATATTTTTAAAAGCTCATTGTAAAGGACACACTGAGTGTCTGAAAGGGACTGTGATTACCATTTTAAGAATATCACCAAACAATTTTTAAGCTAATCAGTTTAAAACACTTTAATATTCATAAAAGGGTATGCTAAAGAAACACAGGTGGGGTTAATTTTATTGGTTATTTTATATTTATTACTATTACTATTTTTTTTTAAATTTATTTATTATATATATAAGTACACTGTAGTTGTCTTCAGACACACCAGAAGAGGGCATCAGATCTCATTACAGATGGTTGTGAGCCACCATGTGGTTGCTGGGATTTGAACTCAGGACCTCTGGAAGAGCAGTCAGTGCTCTTAACCGCTGAGCCATCTCTCCAGCCCTACTATTACTATTAATATGCCCCTTTTCTTGTGTTTTTGGGACATTCTAAGAAAGGGGGAGTTAATCTCTGACAGCTTCTATCTCCCTTGACTATAAAGGTGTCTTTTTCCACTCCCAGGTCTTCAGAGACTCTTTGGACATCAGACAGCTGTTCTAATGGTCCAAACAATGTGGGTTGTTATTAAAGGAATATCTGGCCCTCCCTAGGTCTTTTGCTGTGCTAGAGTTCTCAGAAATAAAATGGATGAAATGTAGATTTCTTTTTTCTTCTCCTTTCTTCATTTAGCTTCCTTCCTTCTGTTCTCCTCCCTCCTCCTTCCTTTCCTTCTCTTTTCTCTTCCCTTCCCTTCCCTTCCCCTTCCCTTCCCTTCCCTTCCTTCCTTCCCTCCTTCCCTCCTTCCTTTCTTTGTATGGTACTGTGGATGGAACCTGGTGTCTTTCTTATGTTAAACAAGCGTTCTAACAATGAACCACTTTCCCAGCCTTAACATCCAGATGTTTTTATACACTGGAATTTTAAGTTTCCAGAGGATAACCCAGTTTCTTGAGAAGAGAGCTAGTCTCCTTCCTCAGTCTTCTACAGGATGCTGAGGTAGAGACAGGGCGCTTGTTTGTTCTCATGGTGTGGGCTGAGTCGACCAAGGGGCAGAGGATAAAGCCTGAGATTGCATAGCCATGCTTGCCGTTACCGACCTGACAAGGTTCGGGTTTCTAGGCCATTTAATCTGTACCAGCTCCTTGGCAGCTCTTTGCCATGTGAAACATGAGTCATCTGGGGAATGCACCCTGGCCTTCCTCCATTCTTCCCCGCCCCCATCTCCTTTATATGTCTCCCACTGTTGTGCAGGAGTCCTGTGGGTAGGGATTGTGTCTCTCCATCTTTGCGTTCCAGTATGCGCGTGGTGTGTGCTAGCTCATAAAGCTGTCGGTAAAAGTGTTAGTAAACGTGTCTTGATCAGTAACAATCTACATTTTATGCTCTGGCATATTTGTCTGCGACTCTTACTCTTGATCCTCTTATACTCTTTTCTCCCCACCTCCACTCTATAGTTGATTTCAGAGGGCAAAGCTCTATATTCTTCTCTTCAAAAATTGTAGAAGGCATGTCTCCATTTGGATTTCAGAAATCAAACTTCACTGGCCTGTGTAAATGACACTGAACTCTAGAGAGCTCGTATGCTGTTGGCTCGTGGTAGGTTTTGGGTTTATTTGTTTGTTTTTTAATTAATCTACTAATACACTGTTTTTAGAAAAAAACTCAAGATTTTTTCCATAATATTGACAGAAACCTAGTTGCCAATCAGGCTGTTTCTTTTTCTCAGAAAACTAAAATTCATATAAGGTATGAGAATAGTACATACCTGACACTTGTACAGCTCTGGCTCAAGGTAGGTTATTTTGATATGCGAAAAGTGACCCAGCATCAAAGCAATGAAGACATTAAAAGCTTAAAGCTCTGTACCGAAATGGGAAGTAGTAGCAGTGCTATTTGGAGACCCAAATGATGGGAGCTTGTGGTTTTACTTTGTGAATGTGATTTATCGGGTGATAGTGCTCTTGTTCAGGGACAGGTTCATTTTGATTTGTAAGAAGGTCGCTGCTCTGAAGAAGCTGTTCTCTTCAGGCTAACCTGAGCAGACTTCTGAGCACCAGGCTGAAATTGCCTCACAGTGGAGATGAGTTGAACAAAGCTTGGTGTATTTAGCAGTAATAATGATGACAACAGTGTGTAGTTTTAAACGCCGACTGTGCTTCCTCTGCTGCAGTTCTTTGAGCTATGCATCATGGTTACCCCTATTTTATTGATGGAGGCGCCTCAGTTTAAACATAAAAGAGCTTCAAGTTCAAAAGCTAATCCTTGTCAGAGCTAAGAAATGAAGCATCACCTGCAGTGTTACAAAGTCTGCTGCTTTCTCCTGCCTCCAGTCGACTTTCCTGCCTAATGTTACAGGAAGGCTTTATATTAATTTTTTAAAGTCTCATATTGTTTGGACAACTCTCAGGAATTCCCTCTGAGAGCTACATCATCCAAGCCTATCATGTAGCCTTGTCTGATAACCTTTTGGGAGATGAATTAGAGCTGTCTTTAAAGAACAGTTAGCGGGGTTGGGGATTTAGCTCAGTGGTAGAGCGCTTGCCTAGGAAGCGCAAGGCCCTGGGTTTGGTCCCCAGCTCCGAAAAAAAGAACCAAAAAAAAAAAAAAAAAAAAAAAAAAGAACAGTTAGCATGACTTTGTGGAAAGCATGTAATCATGTATACTTCTGTCAAGCTCATGCCTTTCCATACATTGAGTGATGGGCGTTTGTTTCTCAGAGGTCTTTCTGTTGGTTTGACCTTCCACCTGTAATGTCACTTTAATTGCTCATATTTGCAAACAAGTCCCTAAGTGAAAGGTCTCGAATAAGGGGTTCAAGAGGGACACTGAGATAGATTTCTGGGAACATGGGGTTTATTAAAAGTTATTAACTCTATGGACACACAGACAGATAGACAACCGCATAGCAGGCTTCTGAGGAGAGGAGGTCAGGGCCCACATGGCAGAAGTGTTCTTACCTTTCTGAAGATGGTGTGGTCTTACATCACAAGCCTGTAGCCTGGTTCTCTGATACCCTTGCAGGAATCAGGGAAATGGTTGGGGAACAGGGTGCCTTTGATGAATACTCATTTCCCCAGGTGAGAGATTTTGGCATCTGGAAGTCTTGTTAGCTAGGGACTCAGGACATTGTATCACAGGGATGCCTGCCCTGTTGGTCTCTGTGAATACAAAGGGGTGCTGAGTGTACTGTGGCCTGAGCGGCAGCTGGATTCTTCACCACATTCTTCCAGTGTGCATTCCAGCAAATCTTAGCAAACTGTAAAAGGCTGGTCAGCACTGTGTCTGTGTCTCCAAGACTGAGTGAGCACTAGAGAACTTGAAAGCAGGAAGGTACCCCGAGAAGATCTACCTCTGTGCTGTGTGCAGTGTCTACCTTTGAACATATGTCCTTCCGACAAGAAGGAGAAGGGAATCCACATTTGAGGTGCTTCTGTAAGACTGGACCAGGTCCGCACGGGGCCAGAGTCTCTGAAGATATGCATCCAAGAAAATGGGGCCAAGTCGCTGTGACTTAGAGACCACAGCATAGCGTGGCCAGGTTCTTGTGGTAAGGGTAACAGGAGAACCGTGGCTTCAAAAGACATTGGAAAATAATGATGAGAAAAAGAAAGAAAAAGGCTGGAATTTGAGAATGGCTATCAGGATTGGGGACCATTCTTCACAGTTAATTGATAGTTACAGCCCTGTGGCATCAGGGAGCTTGACCTCCACATCCTAATATAGAAAAGAGCAGTGCTGTGGTCTTGGTCCCTGGGCCAGAGGTCTTTTTGCCTTTGTGTTGTGTTTGTTTATTTTCATTTTCACTGCAGTTTACATGATGACTGCTTTGGTTGCAAGGGAAGAAGTTTATTAAATCTTCCCCAACTCATACTGCATTTTCCCATCCCCCAACCGTGGAGTGGTGCTGGGAGAGGTGTGTCCCTACAGCCCAACACCCACCTGGTGGTGGTGTGGGGAATTGCCTCCCCTGAGGCACTTGCTGCTCTGTAGCCTGGTGAACTGAGACCCACATTTAAATTGTGGGGATGAAGCTTGAGTTGCATTTTGAGACCACAGAGTGTTGAGATACCTAATGCATTGAGCAGTCTGCCATAAAGATATGTATACAGTACCCAACCTGAGAGATGTGTGAGAAGTTACTAGAATAGGGCCATCTAAGCCCTTAGAAACTCAAGTCCAATGTGTCTGAGACAAAGCTACAGGAGTTGTTGTTTACCATGCTCTGTTTCTTGCCTTGGTTCAACCTTCTCTCAGTATATGCACATCCCTACTTATTGGATTGAGAAGGTGTATTCTGTGCTGTTGTATGTTGGAAAGATATAACTTGCTTTCTGATTTTACAAGATGTAGTGATGAAGAGATTGCCTTGAATGTCAGAAGAGACTTTGGGCATTGAAACATGGTAGGAACTCCTACAGACTATTAGGATCATTGAAGTTAGACTGGATGCATTTTCATCGCAGCATGAACTGAGTCTATAGTGTGCACAGGGTCAGAATGCAGTTGAGTGAAACAAAAAGCACATAGATAGGATGATGGTTTTGAACAGTTGTCTGTCTTTTGAGACTTTCTTTGGGGAGCTTATTATAGGGGGAACTTTTCCAGATTCTTTATTGAGGAATAGTATTTCTGTGTCTTTAGACTCAACAATTTTCACTTTTTTTTCTTTTATCTCTCCAATAATTTATATATTCATTCTCATCCTGATCACTGTCTGCACTCCAGGTCCCCCTCATAGACTCTGTCCACCCACCCCTCTGCTTCCCCTCTGAGAGGGTAGGGACCCTTTGCACATGCCCCTACCCTTGAGTATCAAGTCTCTACAGAGTTAGGCACATCCTCTCCCACTGTGGCCAGAACTGACAGCCAAGTCAGGGGTACCACAGATAGGCAGCACCTTTAGGGGCAGCCCCTGCTCAAGTTGTTGGAAGACCCATGGGGAGATTGAGCTCTACATCTGCTAAATATGTGCCGTGGTCTTTAGTCTATCCTGGATCTACTCCTTGCTTCATGGCTCAGTCTCTAAGAGCCCATAGGGTAAAGAATTCTTGATTCTGTTGGTCTTCCTGTGGAATTGCTATCCTCTTCAGGGCCTTCAATCCTTGCCCCAACTCCTCCATAACAGTTCCCAAGGTTCATCCAATGTTGCTTTGTGAACCTCTGCATCTGTTTCAGTCAGCTGCTCACTGGAGCCTCTCAGAGGACACTTAAACTAAGGTCCTGTCAGCAAGTATGACAGAGCATACGTAAATGTCAGGAATTGATGCTTGACATTGGGGTGGGTCTTAAGTTGGTCTGGTTATTTGTTGGCCATTCCCTCAGTCTCTGACCCATCTTTGTGCCTGAATTTCTTTTAAACCAGACAAATTTTCTTCTTTATGTCTTCTGTGTGGTGGTTGAAACTGATTATTCAGCTTTCTTCTCCTGCTGTCATACAGTCAACATTTGGACTCTGTCCCTAAATCACATAAGATACAGTAGAAGCATTTACTCTTCAATGCTAAACAATTTTACTAGACTGGTGGTTTTATATTTTTAATTTTATTGTTTTTGTTTTTAAATACAAAGTTTCCCTTTGAAGCCCTGGCTTTCCTAAAAGTAGGTTTGTAGACTAGAAAGGCCAAATCACTCTTGCTTCAGAGAGCTGGGATTAGATGTGGCTCAACATGCCTAGATTATTTTGTTTTTATATTACTAGCTGTTGTGCTTGGAATCTAGATTTTTTTTTTCCACGTGGAAAGAAAGAAGAGTAGAAGAGGAGAGGAGTAAAGGCTGGCCATGAACATGTGGAGGGAAGGGGGGAGGGGAATGGGGAGAAGAAGAACAAAGGGGAGAGGGGAAGAGCAGGAAGCAAGAGAAGAAAAAGAAGCTAGATTTTTGTGTGTGTGTGTGTGTGCATGCAAGCATATGCTGTTTGCAGATCTTCATCCACATCTTGAGTTTTGAAATTTGGTCAAGGGGGCTGGAGAGATGGCTCAGTGGTTAAGAGCACTGACTGCTCTTCCAGGGGTCCTGAGTTCAATTCCCAGCAACCACATGGTGGCTCACAGCCATCTGTATTGGATCCAGTGCCCTCTTCTGGTGTGTCTGAAGATAGCCACAATGTATTAAAATATATAAAAATAAATAAATCTTTAAAAAAAAGAAATTTGGCTAAGAATGTACAGACTATATTCTGTTTCTCAGGATGGTATGTGTTCACAACACTAATATACCTGAGCCTTCTCTGCAGGTATATGACATCCTTACTACCTGTTGCATTTCCTTTGAATTTTTAAAAAGAAATATGACTATTTTGCCTGTTTGCATGAATATGTATCATGTGTGCCTTATCTTCACTGTTGTCAGGAGATGGCCTCAGAACTCCTGAACTTGAAGTAATAGATAGGTATGGGTCCCCATGTAAATAATGCTAATTGACTCCAATTATTTGGAAGACCAGCAAGAGTTTTCCACTGCTGAGCTATTTCTCCTGTCCTTTATTGCTTATTTATGATCAGCATTTATATTACTAGTAGTTTCATCTGTCCTTTTGTAACAATATAAACATGCATTCCCTTTTTGTAAAAAAAAGTTTATTAAAGTCTTTCTTAGATTTATTTTTACTTTTATGTATTAAAGTTTTGCCTGCATGTATGTGTGTACTTGTGTGTTCCTGGTACCTGCAGAAGTCAGAGGAGGACACTGGATTCCCTGGAACAAGAATTATAGATGGTCCTGAGCCACCATGTGGGTACCGGGAAGAGAATCTGGATCCTATGCAAGAGTAACAAGTGCTCTTCACTGCTGAGCCATCTCTCCAGCCCTGATAGAGCTTTATTTTAAGGATAAAGTCATAAGCCAGAATTTACTTCAACGCCCACTTTATACGTTTTTCCAAAATAGGGTCTTGGTCTCATGTAGCCCAAGGTGGCCCGAACTCACTATGTAACCAACTATGACCTTGGACTTTTATTTTTAAAGAATACATGCATGCCTTCATGAAAAGAGTATCAGATTCCCTGAGACTGAAGTTGTGAATGGTTGTGAGCCATCATGTGAGTGTCAGGTATTGAACTTAGGTCCTCTGCAAGAAAAGCAAGTGTGTTTAACCACCATGCCCGACCTTGAGCTTCTGATTCTCCTTCCTCCACCTGCGTGCTGGGATCACAGGCATGTGTACTGGGTATTGAACCGAGGACCTACCAACTGAGTTACATCTCCAGCCCCTCAGTACCTGTCTTTGAGTACTTGCTATGTGCTTCTGTGTACTTGGCAACGGCCTATAACAGGAGAGAATATAAGGTGCATCCCCTTAGAGACCCAGTGTGAACAAAGAGATGCTGTGAGAGGTGTGGCTGGTGAACACTATGTGCTAAGCACCCTTCTCCGTGTACACTGTCCTTTAGCTTGCACACACTTAGGAGGTAGAGTATCAGTATTTCACACATTTGGGAGTTCAGACACATAAATTAACATTCTGAAGGCTATATAGCTGACAACTATGAGATAAATAACAAGAAGTAACCAGGGCTATATGATTTATAGGATGTCTTGAAGACTCGGAGGAGAAGACATTGAGAGCTAGCACATCAAGAGTCTGTAACATATTTCACAGGCTATCCCCCTTCTCTTTGTCTGCCTTGATTACCTACTCTGCCTGTGTCAGGAAAGATAATTTTGTTTTACTTTATGTGCTACTGTGTTCTTGGCAGTGGTTGTCAGGGAACATGCCAAGGTGTGGAATTAGGTTTTAACAAAAGAGCAGCACTGTAGACAGTAGCTTCCCTCGTGCCTTGCTCAGACTCAATAAGGAAAGTAGTAAGGTAGTCAGAAAAATTATTTATGTTGTCTTTCATGTAGTATTAGTATGGAAACAGGAGGCTTTATTTATTAGGTTTTAGGAAAGGAACAATTTCATTCTAAGACATAGTAATTATCAGAATTCAGTTGAGAAGTTGAATGCTTTTTTGGATTACTATCATAAAAAGTTTCAGCATCAAATTCCTTCTTTATTGTCCTGATTAGAATAAATCCATGAAATGTGTATCATATTAATTTACTCATAGAAGAAAAAATCCCACTAGGACATATTCATAAATCACTGACTATATAATTCTAATGAAAACAGTCCTTGGTTAGAAAATACAGACAGAGACTGGAGAGCACTCACTGCTCCCTCAGAGGACCTGGGTCCAGTTCCCTGCATCCTCATAGCAGCTCATAACAGGTCGTATTTCTAGTCCAATAGGACCCTCTCTCAGGCTCTGTGGGCACCGCTGGGCACCATACACATGACATAATAAACATAGATGGTTTCTTCTTTTATAAGACAAGTAGGTACTCCCAAGGCCTATGAACACACTAGAACAATCAGGGCAAAGACATTTCTAAAGTTGTCATAATTTTCAAACTTACCATCTCCCATGTAAGTGCTGCTGTTTTGACTTGTCCTATACCCATGGCGCAGAGGGACAGAAAACTGGGGACAAAGAGCCTTCCAAGCTCATGGCTTTGCATCAAGAATGGGCCTAAGACTTCCCTGGGCCATTTCTGCCCCATGTTTTTTTCTACTTATTGTTGTTAAATTAAATCAAAATGTGGTATAGTGAAGTAATAGTGACTGATTCTATTACAGGTTCCTTCCAAGAGCCACCCCCTCCTGCCTTTTTCCATAGTTCAACTCTTAGCTAGAATTGACACGTTGTAACAGAGAATTACCCATTTCTCCTTGTCAGCAGCTGGGTTCTCAGACTCAGAATTGCCAGGAGTAGATTTTGCCTTCAGTTAAAGCAGTAGTGTCCAAGACACTTCTGTTAAACTGCCATTTGTGAAGTGCATAGAGATCTCTGGTCTTTTCTGTATTAGGGGAGGCTTGCTATGGCAGACACACTCCAGGGAGCCATGGCAGGGAGTTAAGAGTCACCAGAATCTGTCTGATGCTCAAAGATCCAGAGTCATTGAGGATACAAGAACTGCCCTTTTGTGTAAAGCCCGTCTTTCTCCTTCAGGCCCTTCGTGTCACCATTACAGGAAACCATCCAGAAGCAGCACTTGACCTGGTGACCCAGGAAGTGATTTCACAGCCTACTGGTCCCCTAACTCATTGAGAATGCAGAGTCAAAGGTTAGAGAAGTAGTAAATGGTCCTATTTCCCTCTGTCAAGAATCACATGATTACCTCCTCCCCCTCCCTTTCCCAAGCCATTAGGAAACCAGTAAGAGGAAATGAAGGCTAAAGGACTCCTAAGACCCACCAAGAATAGTTCTGTTTTCATGGGAACTGCTTTTGCTAGTATAATATTTGGGTATAATTCTTCACACTGTAATATTTCTCCTAGGAGAAACAACTTGATTTATTGCAATCTATTACTAATTTAAAGGACCTTTGCTTAGTCCAAGCCCTCATTTTTCATCTCTATCACAACTCTGCGATTTCTCTGAGTACCCCCTGGTAGTCAAGTAGACTCACACAAATCTGAATGAACAAATCTGCACTACTATTAATAACAGAAAGTAGCCTGTCAGAAGTTACCCAACGTGACTTTATCAACAGAGCAATTTAAATTCTCTTGTGCTTTTAATTGTCTCCATAACTTTCCCAGAACTCCCAGAGCTCTCTGCTGGTGGGCAGCCTTGGCACAAGAACAGGAAAGAACAGCCTGGTGCTTGAAGCAGCTCTTTAAAATGAACCAGGATGGGGTGGTGGGGACAGAGGAGAATGAAGGACAGTCCGATTATGGTTGCCTCACAGCAGTGGCTCTTCCCCGAGAAAAGGGAAATGAAAGGGGAACGACAACCCCCTCCCTTTGTCCAGTCACATCACATTAGACTTTGTAGCCAAGGACCTGCCCCAAACAGTGTTTCTTCTCAGGATCTGTCAGAGGGTCAGGGCCAACCTATTTCCTACCTGAGGCCAGAACTGTGACTCCTTTCTTTGACCATCAGCTGTGGATGCTGTCTTATCAGAGAATGCCTGCGAATTTATTTGGGGTAGAAGATTCCTAGGATGCTGAGTCCTAGGGCTGTGACAGTAGAGAATACCTTGACTGCAGTTCCTTCATGATTATAGAAACAGTCTTCAGTTCCTCCTCTTGTCTTTTTTATTTTTATTTTTCCTTCCTGAGATAGGGTCTCATTACATGACCCTAGCTTGCTATGTAGAACAGGCTAGCCCAGAACTTGCAGCAATCTTTCTGCCTCTGCCTCCCAAGTGCTGGGATTACAGGTGTGCCCCATGTGCATCATGCTTGGGTTCCTTGCCATGTCCTTAAGTGCCATCAACTGTAAATGCCGTAGTTGGTGTCTCTGGCTTGATTTTTTTCCCCAGCTCTAGGTTATTACCAGGGATAACTGGTTCATGTGACATACAAGTCAAATGACACATAAAGTATCTAGCCATGTCCAGGTAGCTTTCATTATGTGCAGTTTGCTTTGGTCTAGCTGCAATTTGCTTATTCTGCTTTGTTATTTCTTAGAAGGGAATACTCTTCAGCTTCTTCCTCTTTGAACCTGAAGTGGTCTGAAGGCTGGGGACTCTCGCACACCTCATGCTTTCTAGTAGTTCTTCCTCACCCTACACTTCGTGTACTTTTGAGACCCAACGGCTGATGACTCTTAGTCACTTAGTGTCAGACACTTGGTTGCTCATTCAGATAATTGTCTAACAGAGCTTCTGTCTCCCTAAATGATGTACTTATTTGTATTTTTTCTGTGCATTGTTATGTCTGTGTGAGGGTGTCAGATCTCTGGAACTGAAGTTATAGACAGTTGTGATCTGCCATGTGTGTCCTGGGAATTGAACCCGGGTCCTCTGGAGGAGCAGACAATGCTATGCTCTTAACTGCAGAGCTCTCTCTAGCTCCTTTTCTTTCCTTCCTTCTCTTTTCTGTTCTTCCTTTCTTCTCTTTTTCCCTCTCCCCCTCCCTTCATCCTTGTTCTTCACTTATCTTCAATGTCAACACCCAACTTCCTCTTAAGATTAAAAAACTCAATGTGTAATGGGAGAGCTGAGGTCCAGCCTTATGCTTTTTGCTCCTCACTCTGGTCGTACTGTGTTCAGGGTAATGCAAAGCAGACCTTCTCTCCTGAGATTCTTGCCCCTCATGCTGGCAGTCAGACTCCAGCCTCTGAGCAGTTGGAATGTATTGAGAAACCACAGAGCCCAGAGAGAGCATCATGCAGGCAGTTCCACACAGGGGGAGTCTATTTACACCACACAAGTTGCCGTTTACATGTGTGGATAATTGTTTATCTGCACACTCTCATACTTCACCTAATATGTAATACAAATGCCCTGTCAAGAGGTTTTAACTAAGAGCTGTTATCTCCGGATTGCCCTGAACATCCAGAGGATACTATGGAAATTTTGATGTAAAAACCACCTTTTAAAGAGAGTGTTTTTCTTAGTCCAATGTGATGTTTAGAATTTTAAACCATACAAGTCTGATCCCCAAACACTGTTTCCTGCATATTTTCCTGACTAAATGTTTTTCTTCATTCCTTTGCTATACAGTAACTGTTGTGACAAAGCATCATGTATCAGTAGGAATTTGCCTGTAAAGAACTGTGCTCTGGCTGGGGATAACATTTACAGAGGAGACAACAGGAGCACATGATCAGATCTTCTGCCATAGCATTAAACTATGTAGACAGTAAGCTAAGAGTTGAGAACAAGGAGAGCGAATGGGTACGGTTAAATAAGAGTGGTTAATAGGGCAACATCCATCGAGGAGCTTTTCTTCATTGGGAAAGACAAATAGAATTTGGATGGGGGGGCAAAAGGGGCTTTTAGTATGGTGTGAAAGCACAGTAGCATAATGGTCAAGAATATAGACTTTGATCTTTGTTTGAGGGCCTGCCAGTGTGGTTTGGGCAGGTAGCTTAGCTTCTTCTGTAAAACAGTGAGATTCATACATGAAAACATGTTTGTCACTAAATTGTTGGAAGGAAGGGTTAAATTAGATAATGGATATGAAAGGCTTGTTGTTCTGCTTAAGCTGTAATGAGTCAGTCACTGCCGACACCACTCATTCTCATGCATTTACTGAGTGGGTGCTGGTACCTTATTCAGTGTTGTAAATACTAGGGATGTAGCAGTGAACAAAACAGAGGAGGAATCCCAACCCTGGTGGAGATTCTACTCTAAAATTGTCTTTTCTAATTTTTTTAGCTTTATTTTATGTGTATATGTGTTTTGTCACTTACATGTACATATCTGGTACCTGACAATGTTAGAAGATGGCTTTGGACCCCTAGAACTGGAGTTAGGGATACTTGCGAGCCTCCGAGTGGGTGCTTGGAGCAGGATCTGTGCCCTCGAAAGCAGCCAAGTGCTTTTAACCACTCAGCTATCTCGACAGCTCCTGAATATTGGTTTGATCCCACCTGTCTTTGGAAGTACAACGAGGCTGTCAGTGGGTAACTTACTGGTGGGAAGCTCAGGCTCGACTGTCGGTGGGGGTGATACACTTTCCTGGTGTGAGCGGCCTGGTGGATCAGTAGCACTGTAAGCAGCCTACCAACCACAGTCCTTGTGGGGCTTCACATCCATGTTTGAAGGGCAGTTTCTGCTTACTATCAAATACAGGTTGACATGATTTTTACCTAATTCTGTTGAGGGCTGCAACTTTTGTTTGCCTCTTAGAGCAAATGTTTGAGTTTTTTGTTTGTTTTGTTTTTAATCTCTGTCTATGTTTCAGGTTTTAATCTTTGGGTTTTGGCAGTTTTGACATTCTTTGAATAGTTTGATTTTAAAAGTATATTTAAACTATTTGGTGTTTAGTGCGTCTTGAACCTGTAGCTTGGTGTCTTACATTTATTTATTTGTTTTGTGTGTATGTGTGTGAACTCCAATGTGGTCACATGTTCCACACTGCATGTCTGGAGGTCAGAGGACAAATGGAGGGAGTCATTCTCCCCTTTCACCGCGGGAGTTCTGCAGGTTGCAAACGCCTTTGCCCACCGACTCATCTTGCTGGCCACACCTTGATTATTTGTTCTGTTTTTAAATCAGTTTTGGTAAATTTTCAATTAGGATCTATTTAGATATACTTCTGTCTTTCTCTTTATTCCTACTTCTTTGGGGATCCAATTCTGTAAGCATTAGACCTCAGAGTATTTGTCTCCTCTGTACTTTTTTTTTTTTTTGCACTTTTCCTCATTTTGTCTTTTAGGTTTTATTTTGCATTTTATTTTCTAGTTCACCAATTCTTTCCTCATTTGTGTCTAAATGCTGTTATGACCACCTACCAAGTTCTTAATTTTGTTGTTATGTTCTTCAGCTCGGTAATCCACTTAGGCTGGGGCATGGCAGAGACACATGTTTGGAATCCTACCATTCAGGAATCTGAGGCAGGAAGATTTCAAAGCCCAATATTGAGACAATCTCAAGACCTCAATTACAAGACCTCAATTTTTTTTTCCTATTTTGTACTTTTCATTGCTAGTTTCTTTATTTAGTCTTGTTTTTTAACTTGCTCAAGCCCAGTAAAGCATGGGCATTATAGAATCCATATCTGGGTTTGCTGTGGGCTTATTTATTTTATCTCTAGTATGTCTTTTTTTATAATTCTATTGTTCTACTTTTTAGTATACAAAGTATACTTGTATACTTGACCACTCTAGTCAAGTGGTACTCATTGGTTGGAAAAAACTGTGGAGACAATGGATCAAATGATGTTTGTCATCTTCCCATCTGCTTTGGCACCTCCAGGGTGCTAGCACTCCTGGTTTACCTCAGTCCCATCAGGTGCTGGAATGATTTGAAGCTAAGCAAAACTATCCAGGAGAGGGGGTTTCTAAGTAGCTCTCTGGGGAGCAGAAGAGCAGTATGGCTTTGCTGGGGTCCCTCCCCAGCTCCAGTGCATCCTGGACTCCACTGCTTTGCCCTCCAAAGTTAAAACCATCTGAAAACTCAGAAACTTAAACTTTAAAAGTATTAAGTACTTAGCCTATCAGCTGCACCCTCTACAGCTAGCAGAGGCTCCTGGAATTATCAAAGGGCATAGTGATACAACCTCTGAAGTGACAGCAAGCATGTATGATGTTGCGAGATGTCTAATAGATTGTAATGTGATAGGAATTGAGATTTCTACTGTTGACAAAGTTACAAGTACAACAGGAATCTGTGTTGACATTCCAAGTTAAAGGAAATGCTGCATCTTAATTAGAAGGAAGTAAAAATATAGAAAATTTTACCTTTTCAAGTTTGTGGAATTCTTGAAGTCAACCCATGAACCATTGTGTTTGGAAGCCCTGCCCATGGGGATAAATGGCCACAAATGCTTGGCTCACTTCTCTGGATTTGATTCTTTCATAACCTGGCCTTGTCATTTTTTGTTGTCTTGAAAATGGCCTCTGAAACCTTCAAACATATGCCTCTTAAAAGTAGAAGGGAGACCAGGACAATATGAGATGGCCAGATGGGGGAATAGAGAGGGAAATGAGGGAGGGAGACAATATTCTGGAATCTAGATTACACACACACACACACACACACAGACACACACACACACACAGACACACACACACACACACACACAGACACACACACACACAGACACACACACACAGACACACACACACACACACACACACACACACACACACACACACACACCAAGAAAGCAAAGGGGGCACTAGTGACAAGGAGAGCAGTTCAGGGGAAGGTGGGATGGATGAGCAAGGTACAATGATATATGTGTATGAAAACATGAAATGTATTATTTTCTATTTTCCATACTAACTGTGCTGGCTAGTTTTATGTCAACTACACACACACACACACACACACACACACACACACACACACACACCCTGAGAAGAGGAACTTTGACTGAGAAAATGCCTCCATAAGACCAGGCTGTAGGCCTGTGGAACATTTTCCTAATTAGTGATTGATGAGAAGAGCCCATCTATTGTGGGTGGGACACCCTGGCTGGTAGTCCTGGATTCTATAAGAAATTAGGTTGAGCAAGCCATCAGGAGCAACCCAGTAAGCAGCACTCCTCCATGGCCTCTCATCAGCCCCTTCCTCCAGGTTCCTGCCCTGCTGAGTTTCTGGCCTGACCTGGTTGGTAAACAATGGTGATGAAGCATAAGCCAAATAAGTCCTTCCTGCCCGAAGTCGCTTTGGGCATGGTGCTTCATCACAGAACAGTAACCCTGACTATGTCACTAACTTAGAGGTTAATAAAAATGTGGGGGGAGAAGAACCATTTGCTTTTAATGATTTATTTACTCCTTTTTAGCCAGGAGGGTTAGTTTGAATTACCTGTCTATCTTTACTGGAAGAGGAATTCTGTTAGAGTTCGTATCTTAGTGGAATATAATTATATTAGCAGAAATAGGAACTACTCATTATAAGGGGTTATTAAGGAATCTAATTTGATTTATGAAGGACTAGTACAAGCTGAAAAGCAACAGACAGGAAGTACATGATTAAAATATGGATAAGGCCAGTTGGTGAAAGGTTCATTTATATTGGAGAAAAAACAATGGTAAAAGACAGTATTTTGTAAATGCCAAGAAATAAACTTCCCGACTGGTCTTTTTATTTTTTAAAAATTTGTAGCTATGTGGTAAGCCTGTATTGAATGTCAGACACTGTGCCAGGCATGAACCTCAAGGAACCCTCTTTTGTGGAAAGATGCTAGAGATATAAATCCAATTCAAGTAGAGGGCTAGTGGTTCTGGAGTGCTAAATAAATATAGCCCAGAAATGATGAATTGTACAAAACTAGAAAGTGAGCCATAGAGGAACAACGTTTATCTCAGGACTGAAAGAGTACATAGAGAATGTCAGCAAAGGAAAAGCATATCCAAACTACCTTTTCCTCCTTTCTTCCCTCCCCCCTTTCCCTCCCTTTCTTTTTCTGATATGGTCATGTATAGACCAGGCTGGTCTTGAACTCACCGAGGATGAACGTATGACCCTCCTTCCTCCGCTGTGCAAGTGCTGGGCATCGTGAGTGTTAGCTGCATCCCTGGCCTAGATCCAAGGTCTTAGTAACAAACAATATTTAGATTTTAAAATTGTTATTATCACATTTATTCATTGGGAGTGAGGGTGTGTGCTACGAATGTGGTGACCAGAGGACAAACTTGCCATCTATTCTTTCCCCTCACTGTGTGCGTTCCAGGGGTTGAACTCAGCTTCTCAGGCTGGGCAGCAAGCCTCTGTACTCAATGAGCCATCTTACCTTCCCCAATATTTAGGTTTTGACTGCTGAACAGAAGCAAGTGTTGGAATTCAGAGGATGGAGATCATATTAAGGCATGAGGTTCCTCAAGAGCAGGACTGGCTTTCCACCCCCAACTCTTTTCCCTTTTTCTTTTTGTTTTGTTTGAGAGAGTTTCAGGTAGTCCATTCTGGCCCTGAGGATGACCTTGAACTCCTGACCATCCTACCTCTACCTTTTAACTTCTGAGGTTACAAGCCGGTAACACATCCCAGGATGTGTGTGCGCGCGTGCGCGCATGTGTGCATGTGTGCGTGCGTGCGTGTGTGCACATGTGCGCATGTGTAGGTTTGAGTATAATCTCAGCTATTATTACTCAGGAGGTACTGTGATTCTTGACTGCTTTCTAAGCCGTGTCCTTCAGCTACATCTAGATTTTGTGAAGTCCTTCCAGCAATTCAGGTGATTCCTTTTTGCCCAACAGAAGATTTAGTTTTTCTATCGCTTGTGACTAAGAGTCCTGACCGTTAGCATCATTGGTTGTCATAGTAAAGGGGTTGTTTTGTTTGTTTGTTTTTGCTTGTTTGTGTTTTGAGGCAGAATCTCACATAGTAGCCCCTTGGCTGGCCTGCAACTCATTGAGATCCACCTGCCTCTGCCTCCGAAATACTGGTGTTAAAGGCACACATCACCATGCCTAGCTCATTCATTCATTCACGACTCTTTTAGAAGTTTATTAGTTACCATATGGAACTGAATCCTCATAAACTTTATGTAGTAACAGCTTTCATTCTGTTGGGGAAAGGAAGAAGGATTGAGTTACTGCTCTTACATACATAAACTGTTTGGAATTTTATTGCTGGCTAATTCCTTCCCTGGTAAAATTCTGTCGTCTTCTCTTAAGCTTCATGTGATTCCTAGGGAAGTCTTGAGAATGCTAACAAAGATATACTATTAAGTATCAGAAATCTAAGTCTTCAGGAAAGGGCAGCTGACTTCCTTAGATGGGGTTCTACCCATTTAATGGTTGCTAGAGTTCTGGTAAAACTCCAACCCCCAAACTTCATAATATAATATTGAAATATTTGAGATAAAGCAGAAGTTAACAAAACAGATCTCTCTCTTGGATAACCAAGAAGTGAAGCTGAAGCTTGTTTTAGAAATTAGAGTTATTTATCAGCTACAGTTTTTACCAAAATAGACATTTTTGAAAGTGTGTCAAGTTGATTTTGTAAAACAAACAGGGGTTGGGGATTTAGCTCAAAGCCCTGGGTTCGGTCCCCAGCTCCGGAAAAAAACAAAACAAAACAATAAAACAAACAGAAAAACAAACACCCCCCCCCAAAAAAAACCCTCCTAGCTTATGAATGACCAGTGACTTAAACTTAAATTTCATTACGTTTTCCTTATGACTCTGAGACCTATACCAGATACATTGCAGAGAGGTCTGTGTGATGAAAAGGTGAATGGACAGAAGGAAGAGGAGAACTGGAGTGTTTAGATCAAGGAGGACATTTAGAAATGTTGATTTCTTTTTTTTAAAATTAATTTATTTATTATATATAAGTACACTATAGCTGTCTTCAGACACACCAGAAGAGGGCATCGGATCTCAATTACAGATGGTTGTGAGCCACCATGTGATTGCTGAGAATTGAACTCAGGACCTCTGGAAGAGCAGTCGGGGCTCTTAACCGCTGAGCCATCTCTCCAGCCCGAAATGTTGATTTCTTTTCTTTTTTTTTTTTTTTTGGTTCTTTTTTTCCGGAGCTGGGGACCGAACCCAGGGCCTTGCACTTCCTAGGCAAGCGCTCTACCACTGAGCTAAATCCCCAACCCAAAATGTTGATTTCTTAATCTCCTGTGCTAGTTTGTGAACATTAAGAGAAATAGGTGGCATTCAGGCAGAAGGGATGAGATGGTTCTTGCTGTCCTGTGTAGTTAGTGTTAGCGGCAGTGGTTAGCTGGTTTTAGGTGTGGGCCTGAGAGAGATGAGCATCTGCTTTTGTGCTTCTTCTGAGTGGTGGGAAGGAGAGACTGGCACTGCTTCCCAGGGACAGAGCTTAAACATAGCCCACATATCCATCCTCACTGCTCTCCTTCTGTTTCCTCTAAGAATCGTGTGTTTCCAGTTTGTTTTTTTGTATGACAGAGTCTCTCTCTGTAGCCCAGGCTGGCCTTGCACTCAAAGTAGTCCTCCTGTCCCCACTTTCTGACTGCTTGGAATATAGGTATAAACTACCACACTCAGGCAACTTGAACTATCGTGAGTCCCACAGCCCAGGCTACAGTATGAGACTGTCTCAAAAAAAAAAAGAAAAAAAAAGAAAAAAAAAGTGTATAGCTTTTAGCTAAGTATCATAGAATAGTGTACTTTTAAATCCCAGAGGCTAAGAAGGAAGCTAAATTTGAGGATATCTTGGGTTATATAGGGGGTCTCAGTATATTGAGACCCTACCTAAAAATAAATAAGTATGGAAGGAAGGAGGGAAGGAAGGAGGGAAGGAGGGAAGGAGGGAAGGAGGGAGGGAGGGAAGGAAGGAGGGAGGGAGGGAAGGAAGGAGGGAGGGAAGGAGGGAAGGAAGGAAGGAGGGAAGGAAGGAGGGAAGGAAGGAGGGAAGGAAGGAGGGAAGGGGGGAAGGAGGGAGGGAAGGGGGAAGGAAAGAGGGAAGGAAGGAGGGAAGGAAGGAGGGAAGGAGGGAAGGAAGGAGGGAAGGAAGGAGGGAAGGAAGGAAGGAGGGAAGGAAGGAAGGAGGGAAGGAAGGAGGGAAGGAAGGAAGGAGGGAAGGAAGGAAGGAGGGAAGGAAGGAAGGAGGGAAGGAAGGAAGGAGGGAAGGAAGGAGGGAAGGAGGGAAGGGGGGAAGGAAGGAGGGAAGGAGGGAAGGAAGGAAGCCATGGTGGTTATAGGAGTTGCTTGACAGATAAGCTTTGATTCATTGAGAAAGGTGTTTCTTTACAACTATGACATGACACTGTCGTGTCTGAGCCCCCATTTAGATCATGTTTATGAGGGGGCAGACCCAGCTGTCTTCCTTCTGTCCCTTATAGGAATAAGTCGGGAGGAGGAGTTCTAATACTAACTTGGCTTTCCTTGGGCCTAATATTAAAGTTCAAACAAAATGTTTCAAAAGAACTCTTTTATATCTTGTAAATTAGAAAGTTTGTGGTTTCCTGTTCCCCTTTTAATATTTGTTGTGGGGTATTCACCAGAGAAGACATGGATTTAAACCAATAGAAAGTCTTTATTAGCTGGCTGCGACTACACTGGGTGTTCAGGACCCCAGGATAGCCCTGAGTGTTTCTCAGGGTGAGCTTTTTTTTTTTTTTTTTTTTTTTTTTTTTAATAAGCTAGCTTGTAAGATTCTCAGCTTGCTAACTCTTTTTTTTGATTTATTCATTTATTATATATAAGTACACTGTAGCTGTCTTCAGATACACAGAAGAGGGCATCCGATCTCTTTACAGATGGTTGTGAGCCACCATGTGGGTGCTGGGAATTGAACTCAGGACCTCTGGAAGAGTAGTCAGGTGCTCTTAACCGCTGAGCCATCTCTCCCACCCTCAGGGTGCGCTTTTAAGGAGAAAAACCATGTTCTATGTTGAGATACTTCAGTTAACAAGAACAGATAGCCAGAAGCAGAACTACGGAAGCCCAAAAGCAAAGTTAGTGCATTTAGAACTGTGGACTTCGATGGATTAGACCTTTGTTTTATTGTCACGTGATGCTGTCTGCATGCTGAATTTTATAGCCCGACTCATGGAGTCAGTCATACTAAGTAAGTCTGGGGTCCTACTAAGGGCTGGTGCCCTTTTACAATTTTGCTGCCAATTGGGGAAAATACTAATTGTTTTTATATTTTTATTTTATATTTCATGTTTTTTGAGAATTTACTTTGTGTCTGTTTCTGTACTAAGTGCTGGGATGGATTTTAAGAAACTGTCAAGTGCTTTGTCCTCAGAGAGTATGCAACGAATGGAAAGACATTTGGCAACAAGTCCAGAACCCCAACTGAAAATGACTTGAAGTAAAGACAGATATAACAGATGGGATCTAACTGGTCTATGTACCAAAACAGCGCATGGTAGTAGACACAGCCTTGATCAAATAGGGTCAGTAGTGTCACGTGACATCTGCATCTGGTTTCCTGTTTTATCCTGAGGCTGGCCAGATTTGGGGCTGACATCTTGAGCATAATAATGATGATAGAGAAAGAGACTGAATTTTTCCTACTTGAAGCCAAACTACTTAAACATGTTTTGTTGTTGTTACTGTTTTTTTTAAATAAAGATCTATTTATTTTATATATATGAACACACTGTAGCTGTCTTCAGACACACCAGAAGAGGGCATCAGACCCCAGTACAGATGGTTGTGAGTCACCATGTGGTTGCTGAGAATTACACTCTGGACCACTTGAAGGGCAGTCAGTGCTCTTAACCGCTGAGCCATCTCTCCAGCCCATCTTTCGTTGTTGTTGTTGTTATTGTTGTTGTTGTTGTTGTTGTTGTTGTTGTTGTTGTTGAAATAGGATTGCATGTTACCCTGGTTAGCCTTAAATTTACTACATGTTCAACACACACACACACACACACACACACACACACCCTGGGCTCCCCCTAGGAGAGAGAACATGTGATATTTGTCTTCTTGCCTTCCTGTTTTCCTTACCCTCACAACCCAGTTCCAGGCTTGATTTGTATGACAAGATTACTGAATTGAGGTTGACGCACAATGAAATCAGACAGAGGGGCTGAGTTACAGTTTACTTTAGGGACAATGTAAATTATGGCCAGAGGGTAGCTGTGGCAGATCGTGTTTTACACAGACAGCAGTGCCAGTATTCCGATGTTGTTTTCCCTTTTACATATTCATCTTACTACATTCAAAATACAAAGGATGTTCCTGTTCTTTCGGATCTAGGATGGACACATTTTGTCCCCTTAGAAATCTAGACCCTTTCTTCAATGGACAAAATCTTTATTTGCTAAAGATGAGCTTTGTTCTATCTCAGACATTCAGCGGGACAAGCACTGGAGATCCTGCATTTGCCTTTGGTTGTTATCCCATCAGGATAGCCCATTAAGTGCAATGGATGGCAACGGAAGGACATTTATTTGGCAAACGATAGAGAAGGGAAGAAGACACTTTTCTGATATTTTCACGGAGGAATTTGATGACATAGTTGAGTTATAAATAAACAGATTAATGTGTTTAAATGCCTTAAATCACTCTTAAATTTTTCCTTGTTTTGCATCATGTTAACAAGATTTTAGGGATAGCTAAAAGAGTAGATGGGAAATTCTGTTGTGGGTTGAAGATCCTTCAAAGGCTTCACCCGCTAATGGGAAGAGTGTTTCAGGCAATGGACAGGCAAACATGGGC
The DNA here is from genome assembly GCF_021556685.1 of Rattus norvegicus. NCBI lineage: Eukaryota > Metazoa > Chordata > Mammalia > Rodentia > Muridae > Rattus > Rattus norvegicus. The sequence goes on along the minus strand of NC_141536.1, from coordinate 76,683,575 downwards.
CAGCTAACACAGTGTGAGACTCTGTGTCCTGTGGTTACCATTCTTTCTCTTAGGGGGGGTATGATTTACAGGCAGCTCTGTAGGGTGTGCATCTTTGTTTTGCTGGGTTTCTGTGAAAAATGGCATCCAAGAAATAGTAAGTGGCCTTAGGTGGTAATCTAGAGTTTACATGATGCTACACTAGGTTAGCCAGCAGTGAGGATTACTTTTGGCCAACCGCTCTATTTTTGGTAAGAGATTACTGCTGTATTTATTGGGGTTTTGTTGTTGTTGATCCATTACAGATACCGACTGATTCCAGCCAAATTCTTGCCATCATTGGTGCTAAAGGCTCTTTGACCAAAAAGCACCTGTTCTGAAAGGCTCTGTGCTCAGTGACTGATGCTCCTCTCTTCCAAAGCACTCTTCAGGTCTTTTCTTTCTTTTTCTGAAGTACCTTTAAGCATCTCTGCATGGCAACTCACTCTCTTCTATCCTGCCTCCTTCTGCCTTGCTGAATGCTAGACTTCCCAGCTCAGAACTGTAAGAAGGAGCTTTATTTCAGAGTAGAAAGAGGCCCCCATATGTGGCCTATTATATCCATATCAACTTGCTTACCCTTTTCAAACAGCTATTGTCTTTTAATAGGGTCCTGCCTGGCAGGGGGAGTCCTTAATTCCTGCCATGTAAGAATGGACAGCTTGAGTTACAGCAAGCTGCAGTTTGGTCCTCTGATCAAAAGGCCTCTGTTGTTTTTAGAGGGTTTTTCTCCCTCTCTCTCTCTTTCTTTTTCTATATCCTGGAGTAATAATTCAGCACAGCAAGGTCATTACAGGCTTTGAATTGAGAACTGAGAGTGTTAAATTACTGACCTAGAATAAAAGAGATCTGGGGGGCTCTCAAGAAAGATAAAGGGATCCCAGCTAGAAAACTGCAAAGCCAAGCAACCTCACTTCTTAACAATATTATTTTTTTAATCCTCTCTGTCTCCACAAGTCTTTTCTGGGACAAGAAAAGATCTCCTGCCAGAGAAACTAGGTCAAGAACTCAGTGATATCTCCTGAGAGATGGGGCCTAGGTGCTGGCAGTCCCTGGGTGCCTCTCTCCTCTTTGGTCTGTCTTTCCATTGTGTCAGTATTTCCCTCTCTCCCGCCTTACGCACTGTCTTCATCTATTTCTGCTGCCCGGGCAGAATGCTGATGACTGGGGAAACGATAACTGAGCAGTGGGAGTTGACTTGGCTTCTAGCTCTGGCTGGTAAGTCTAAGACTGAGGGCTCTATCCACTGGGGCTTTTGCTGCATTGTAACAAGGTGAAGATGCCACAGTGGAGAGACAGAGAGATAAGGACAGCGATGATGGCCCCGATCACTGATGACAGCAGAGTCCTTATGACCTAATTATAATTATCTCCTTCACTTTCCACCTCTCTATGGTGTTATATGGTAATTAAACTTCAACATAAGCCTGGGGTGGGCAGCACAGTGAAACTATAGCACTCCCTTAGCCAACAAATTAGCTTTTGTTACTACATCACAACATTCCAGATGAAAGATAGTAGTGTCCCATGAAGGGATTTGGAGTATATAAAAATATGCCATTTAGTCCCCCCCCAAATTTAAGGTTTTTATTACATTTATTTATTTGAATGAAGGCATGCATATGTGGCATGTGTGTGTGTGTGTGTGTGTGTGTGTGTGTGTGTGTGTGTGTATAGAGATCAGAAGACAGTTTGTGGGAGTCAGTTCTCTCTAAAGTGTAGATCTTGGGGTTCAAACTCAGTCATCGGACTTAGCGACAAGTACCTTTACACAGAGTCGTATTAATGCCCTGTCCCTGTCAACAAATATTTTTAAAATATTTTACCATCTCATTATAAAGCTACTTCAACAGCTAAATATTTTAATTCACATCTGTAATCTCTGCATATAGGAGGCTAAGGCAGGGAAATTACCATGTATTCAAGGCCAGCCTAGGAAATAACATATGACCCTCCTCAGAAATAAAAAATGAAAAAATATATAATGTTGTAATGATAGTTCTCCCATACTTTGACAAGAAAAGAAATATCCCATTGTGAACCCCATCTTATTCTATACTAGGTCTTCTGAAGAAAATTGCTTTTATTTTTTCATACCTTGCCAAAGCTATCATCTCTTATGTGTCCATTTTTTTTTTTTTAAAGATTTATTTTATTATATATAAGTACACTGTAGCTGTCTTCAGATACACCAGAAGAGGGCATCGGATCTCTTTACAGATGGTTGTGAGCCACCATGTGGTTGCTGGGAATTGAACTCATGACCTCTGGAAGAACAGTCGGGTGTTCTTAACCACTGAGCCATCTCTCCAGCCCTTATGTGTCCATTTTTAAAGTTATCTCTTACAGCCAGATACCATGTAGATTCTTGAAAAGTACTCATGTCCTAAAACTAATATTTTTAGAAAAGTCAAACTTTCATAGATTTTATGCACAACAAACTAATAATGTAAAATCTTAGAAATTAAAAAAATAATTGAGCCTAGCATGGAGAAGAGGAAGTGGGTACACCAAGTTTTACCCATAACAAAGGACAATTGAAACCTTCTGGGAGAGGCACAATTAGTTCTACAGTGAGTGACACTGGATTTATCAGTGACACTAAAGGGCAGGCCCATGCTCAAGAATTGTTGGCCAACACAAAATGGACTGTGTTTTTGGTGTGTGTGTTTGTCTTTTTGGTTTTAGATTTGTTTGCCTGCTTGCCTTTTAGAGAGAGAAAGAATGTGAAGTTGGCTGAGTAGAAAGGTGAGGGGAATCTGAAGGAAGGATCAAAATATACTATATGAAAAAGATTTTTTTAAAAACCAATAATAAAATGTAATTGAAGACTGGGTGGTGGTATCTCAACACCTTTAATTCCAGCACTTGTGAGACAGAGGCGGGAGGATCCCTGGGAGTTCAAGACCAGTCTGGTCTACAGAGCAAGTTCCAGGACAGCCAGAGCTGCACGGAGAAAACCAGTCTCAGGGGCTGGGGGTGGGGAATTGAGACACAAAACTCTACACATCGGGCCTAAACCATACAGATTAGGAAGTAGTAAGATTTGGCTTGGCTATTCTCTCCGGTATGTGAATGTGAGCATTTCATCCTCCTGCCTCCACATCTTAAATGCTGAGGGTTAGATCCATGAACACCACCCTTTATTTTGGGATGGTAGAGATTGGACCCAGGGTTTTTTGCACGCTAAACAGTCACACTACCAACTGAGCTACCTCCCAGCCCGACATAGTCATTTCCATTCCAGATCTGTTCTAACATGTGCGTGGTTAGCATTGACGACTCCGTTGGTAAAGTGCTGCCTCTGTGAGCATGAAGACCTGCACTCGTGTAAGCTTCGGTTTACAACCCACTTTATGTAGCTTCTGAAATGCTTCAACCTCTCCTCCAGCCCACTGACCAGAGGTAGGGGAGAAAGACAGTTAATAGGAAAAGGGTTGTAGACCTGTTTAAAAATAGTTCTTTGGGGCAATTCCACTCTTCCTTGTCAGGATACCAGCAGTACAATTCAGTAGTGAACACCAAACACAAAACAGTAAGGCTCTGCTGAATCTGCATGCAGCTAGAGTCGGCGAATACCACGAAAAGTTCTTTATGCGTATTTCTCGACAAAGTGGAGACCAGTGGAGACCAGAGAAGAATTGAAGCGTGTACAGTATAGCAATGCAAGAGCCTCTCACTGTTTGTGGGGTTCCATTTATATTCTTTCTAAACATCACACACCCTCCCAAGTGTCTGTTTTAAGCAAAATATCAAATATCCTCTCACAAGACAGCTTCCAGAAAAACATCACGTCGTGACACAACTGAGTTGTTAAGAAACCAGAAATTTCTACTTTACCTAAAAATAAATTAAAAAAAAATAAATTAAAAATAAATTAAAAAAAAATAAGGGCTGGGGATTTAGCTCAGTGGTAGAGCGCTTACCTAGGAAGCGCAAGGCCCTGAGTTCGGTCCCCAGCTCCGAAAAAAAGAACCAAAAAAAAAAAAAAAAAAAAAAAAAACGGGCTGGAGAGATGGCTCAGCGGTTAAGAGCACCCGACTGCTCTTCCAGAGGTCATGAGTTCAATTCCCAGCAACCACATGGTGGCTCACAACCATCTGTAAAGAGATTCAATTCCCTCTTCTGGTGTATCTGAAGACAGCTACAGTGTACTTATATATAATAAATAAATAAATCTTTAAAAAAAAAATAAAAGCCCAGAATGGTGCCCAGCTGAAACCCTAGCACTGAAAAGGCAGAAATCAGGAAGCCTGCGTGGCTTCTGGCAGCCAGTCTTGCTGTATCACGGAGCTCCAGGTTCTGTCTTCGTTCCTGATAACGGTGTCCTCAGAAGTGAGACTGCTAGCTTACTCAGTGCTTCTACCAGTGGTTTGTTTTCTTAGATGTGTTTATGCATATTACTATTTGCATGAATTGCCTGCCACTTGTCTTTTAATCCCTTACCTAAGGAGATCTTTTTGTTAAGGTTGGTAGGAAAATAGTTTTCTTTTGCTTTTCTGTGCTGTGAATTAAACTCTGAACATTGTGTGCGTTAGAAAAGTTGCACCTATGAGCTCTTTCCAGTGCTGAGAAGTAGCCATCCTTGTGGATTTCATGAGATTTGCTATCTATGCGCGCTCTCTGGTGTTATTGAGACAGGGACTTGTAGCCCAGGCTGGTCTGGGACATCTTAAATAGCTAGGAGTCCACAGTTCATCCTTCTCCTATGTGCTTGCCTTGAATGCTTGTCGCAGCCACAGCAGAGTGTGGGGAATGCCCAGGCTGCTGACATGGCAGAGTTATGATCAAGGCTTCCAAGCCTGGCAGCTTGAGTTTAATCTGCTGAACCCGCAATGGACTTGAGCTTGGAAAGGTAAAACAACACACACACAAAGGAGCTTTAACCAACATCTGAAAAATGGGTGCTTGAAAGATGCATACGGTTATTAGTGGCTTTAGGATGTAAGTATAGGTCGCCCCTGAAAGAAATTGTTGTGGAAGTGAGACTAAGTCTGGGGCCAATAAGCACAAAATAACAAAAAGAAGATAACCCTAGCCACAGCAGGAGCTGAGTGATTCAGGAGAAGTATGATATCCAAGAAGTATGATCCACAGGTTCAGATGATACCCAGGAAGGAAAGATTGGACTCAGCACAGCCCACCTTTCCACTTTATTGCCATTTTGAATGATGACTTATTATCGCTTCTCGGCCTTTTGGCTAAGATCAAGTGTTGAATGATGACTTATATCTAACATGATCTGATCTATTACTAATACATTCATGTGAGGATTTTTTCATACATGTATTATCATGTAATCTTGATAAGAACAAAAGATGATGGTTTGAGAATGACTAGACTTTGAACCAAGAAATCTGACAATTTAATACTTTTAGGGGTTTTATTGTTGTTTTAACTAACTTATTTATTCATTTTACATTCCGATTGCTATCCTCCCTCCTAGTCCCCCCTCACATATCCCTCCCATCGTCCTTCCTCTTCTCCTCTTAGAGGGTAGAGCCTCCCGCTGCTTTGCCATATCTCACCATCCTGGCACATCAAGTCTCTGCCAGGGCTAGGCATATCCTCTCCCACTGAGGCCAGACAAGGCAGTTGGGGAATGAATTCCACAGACAGGCAAAAGTTTTAGGGATAGTCCCCTCCAGTTGTTGGGGGACCCACATGAAGACTAAACTGCACATTGCTACATATGAGCAGGGGGCCTAGGTCCAGCCCATGGTCCTAGGAATAGCTCTTTGGATGGTGGTTCAGTCTCTGAGATCCCCCAAGGGTCCATGTTAGTTGACTCTGTTGACCTTCCTATGGATTTTCTATCTCCTCCAGGGCCCTCAATTCTTCCCCCAACTCTTCTATAGGAGTCCCTGAGCTCTGTCCAATGTTTAGCAGTGGGACTCTGCATCTGTTTTTGTCAATTGGTGGATGGAGCCTCTCAGAGGACAGTCATGCTAGTCTCCTATCTACAGGCACAACAGAGTATTATCAATAGTTTCAGGGATTGGTGTTTGTTCATGAGATGGGTCTCAAGTTGGACCAGCCAGTTGGGCATTCCCCCAGTCTCTGCTCCACCCCCACCCCTGTATTTCTTGTACACAGGATAGACTTTGAAAGTTTTGTGGGTGGGTTGGTGTCCCCATCTCTCTAATGGGGTTCCCACCTGGCTACAGGAGGTGGCCTTTTCAGGTTCCATATACTCACTGCTGTTTTGGTTTCTTGAGACAGGGTTTCTCTGTGTAGCCTTGGCTATCTTGAAACTTGCTTTGTAGTCCAGGTTGTCCTTGAACTCAGAGATCTGCCTCTACCTTCAGAGCTTGGGTCAAAGGTGTAGACCACTATGCCAGGCTTACTTCTAGTTTTTAAACAGGCTGTTACTGAGGAAGTGGCTTTATAATATCTTAGAGCCTCATACAAATAATATTGGAGGGCCAGCTAGTCAGCTTATTGCAGTGTTTCAACTTGTGTGTTGCAACCCCTTTGGAAGTTGAATAACACTTTCACAGGGGTTGCCTAAGATCATCAGAGCACACAGATATTTACATTATGATTAAAAACAGCAAAATAACAATTATGAAGCTGCAACAAAAATAATCTTATGGTTAGAGGTCACCACAACATGAGGAACTGTATAAGCGTCACGGCATAAGGACAGTTGGAAATCACTGGCTTTGTGGGTAAAGGTGTCTGCTGTCAAGCTTGATCTGATTTTAATCCCTGGAACCAATATGGTAAAAGGAAAGAACTGACTCCAAATAGCTGTCTTCTTACTTTCACAGTGCACTGTAAAACACACACCCCTCCATACACAAATACCTGTAGTACTGGATTTTCAGTGGAATTTTTAGATGATACTAATGGAAATAATGGGAGTCTTTTGGGAGTTTATAGTAAGAACAAAACGATAATCTAAAATGACCTAAAAGTTACAGGTACAGACACAAAAGAAATAAAATGAAATTCGCCTTAAGATATTCTGGACGTGGAGAAGTGGACTGTAATGATCCCAGCTCTCAGGAGACTGAAGCAATGGGTTCTCAGGTTTCCCTGAGCCTGGGCTGTGTAGCAAAAACCTGTCTCAGAACAACTGTGCTCAGGAACGAGGGTGCAGCTCAGTGCTGGAGTGCTTCTCTGGCATGTGTGAGGCTCTGGTTAATTTCTAGCACATCCAAAGAAAAGGAAAGGGTTTTAGTGCAGAACAGATGTGCAGCGTCAAGGCAGAAGCAAAGACTGTGTTAGCAGTGAGCTGAAGAAGCTAAAGATGGAACAGGAAAGAAGGAAATTAGATGCAAAGTAGGTGCTCTGGTAGGAAACTAGAGAAAAGCTGCTATGAGGTCTGGCTGAGAAGAATCCCATCAGAGGGAAATGGAGGATTTGCAGATGTCTGAAGAGATCCTCACCTGCAACACTAAACATAGACACGGAGAGCTGGTGACAAGAGAGATGTGTGTGTGTTAAGGACAGAATGCAGAGAAGAGGTGACAGGGTTAAAAGGTGTGCAAGACTTGCACAGCAGAGAGTGTGGTGAGGCAGAGTCCTGGAAAACACGCCAAGGCGAAGCAGCCCGTGTCCAGGCACTTCTGCACAGTTAGAGGACGTTTTGTTTCCCCAGAGAAAATAGAAACACAATTACTGTGGATTTTGAGTGAAACTAGGCAAGGTCCTGGAAGCACTACCACCAAGCGCTCTTTCAGAAGCCTTGGGTAAAAAGATCAAAGACCTTGTAAGAAGACAAAGGACATCAAAGCAACCTGATTTTAAAATACAGCATGTGAAAAGCATTTTAATTACCATGATATTTGTACTTTATATTTTCCTTTGCTTTAGAGTATAGAGTCAGTAATACCCAGTGCTTTGTTGATTTCCCATTCTGAGGTGCGTGCTTTCCCTGTCCTGCTTGCACTGAGTGACCAACCTAATCAGAGCTGTAAGTGTCCCCTTGTGCCCAGCTGATGCTTCATGGGCTTGCTTCTTTTCGAATTCTCAGTGGGAAGGGGGTGGTGTGCAGACAGTCAGCATGGGCTTTAGCATGCCGGGTGTAAAGGGATGTGTTTGGAAGTCTGAAGACTTCAAAGGGTGTTTGAAACTCTAGCAGGTGTGTGTGTGTGTGTGTGTGTGTGTGTGTGTGTGTGTGTGTGTGTGCATGTGTGGGTGCACACTTGTAATCCTAGTGCTCAGAAGATTGAACCAGGAGGATTGTGAACTCAAGAACATTATAGAGGCAGCGAGATGGTTTAGTAGGTAAAAGTGTGTGTACAAACTGACGGCCTGAGTTCAGCCTCAGAACCTCATGAAGACAGGATAATTGCCCTGAAGTTTGTAGCTGGCCAGCCTGGAATGTGCCCCATAACAGAAACAACAAGAGACTCTGCTTTGGGAAAGAACCAATTCTTGAAAGTTGCCATCTGACCTCCACATGTGTGTCATGTTCTCACTCAAGTGCTGAGAGAGAGAGAGAGAGAGAGAGAGAGAGAGAGAGAGAGAGACAGAGAGACAGAGACAGAGAGAGACAGAGAGACAGAGAGAGAGACAGAGAGAGACAGAGAGAGAGACAGAGAGAGAGACAGAGAGAGAGAGACAGAGAGAGAGACAGAGAGAGAGAGACAGAGAGAGATATAGAGAGAACACAAGCATCTTAACATTCTGGCTTATATAGTGAGGCTGTCTTAAAGAAAAAAGAGGAGTGGAGAGTTGGCCTAGCCCTTAAGAGCATATACTATACTTGCAGAATCTGAGTTCGTTTCCTAGTACCCACCCTGAGCAGTTTACAACCACCTATAACCCTGGCTCCATGGGATGCAAGACCTACTCTCCTGCTTCTGAAGATACTTGCACTCATGTTCACACCCACACACCCATAATCACATAATGACAAAGAAAGGGGGGAAAAGAAAAAAAATTAAGCCCTGGCAGGAATTCAACTGTTATAAACAAAGGCCCTGACCTGGTGTAATGGCAGTGTATTCAGGAATTTGACTATTATAAACAAAGGCCCTGACCTGGTGAAGTGGCAGTGGATACAGGAACCTGTTGACAAGCTTGATTGCCTGTAGGGAGCATACCGGTAGTAGCCTGAGTTCCATTCCTTGGATCTTTGTGGTGGAAGGAAAGAATCTATTCTTACAGGGTGTCCTCACAACACTCAGAAACACACCCACACACATACAAAATAATCAGCATAGAATACTGTAAGCCAAGATCCTGCCAGGGAGAGCTTACTCTCAAAGAGAAGCAGCATGTGAGAACTAAGTACCTTGGCCCAGCCTCTCTGCAGAGTTAACCTGTATGGAAACAGGCTCCTCTACCCTTAGCAGCAGGCCTATTTGTGACAAGTGCTTTATTCCACTTCTATTTTAGGAAGATGACTGCATTTGAAGTGACCAAGGAAAGAAACTGGGACTTTATCTTTCCTCTACAAAGACTTTCTATAGCTCTTAAGGCCTGTGAGATATCATAAGTTTTTTTCTTCTCAATGCAGTAAAATAATATCACTAATATCACAATCTGAAAATGAACTCTGCTATGGTAGTTACTTTGGCAGAAAAATAAATCTTGGTTTGAATGCCAGTGCTTTAAGCTATGGCAGAAGAGACCTGATAGGCTCATCTGAGTCTTTCACTGTTTCAGAAATTATGAATTGCATCTGACACAGTAACAGCTAGATTTCTTGAATTGGTTCACCTATGCCGATACAGTGAGACAGTGATTGAATTAGTCCCTGTAGCGGTGAATTAGTTAATCCGCTTTGGCTCCAGATGGGTCGGGTGAGTGCTGCACCCACCCAGGAGATCTGGCTTCACCAATGAAAGACACACACACACACACACACACACACACACACACACACACACACACACACACACACACAGAGAGAGAGAGAGAGAGAGAGAGAGCGCTAATTTTGATATGCCTTGACTGGCTCAATGGCTAAGCACTTCAAAACCTCCCTGTGACTAGTAAACATTCCCCTCCAGTATTCCTGGCTTAATACCTTCTAAATTTCTATTTTATCTATGCTGCTGCCCTGTTAGCATCCGGGCAGCCCCCTCCCCCACCCCATAGGGGAAAGGCTGCTTTTCCCTTTCCACCTACATTGTTGGATGATTTCTCTCTTATTGCTCTTAAATCCCTCTGCCTCCGAGTCTTGGCAGTTCTCCTCTTCTTGCCTCTCCCTAGGTTCCTTGTCCTCAAAATCTAAAAGTCCTACCTTCATCTCCTTGCCCAGTCATTGGCTATACAGCAATTCTTTATTACCAATTGAAGCCAGCTCGGAGAAGGGACCCTCAGGTCTGGAAGTGTGGCTTTTGGGAGCCGAATTAAGACGAAGCATTAGAACCAATTCCAACAAGCCCCTACTGAATTTCTTCCAAAATCTGTTGTTGTTTTACATTTACATTTTTGTGTATGACACATGGGGGGGGTCAGAAAAACAATGTTTTTTGGTTTTGGGGTTGTTTGTTTTTTGTTGTTGTTGTTTTGTTTTGGTTTGGTTAGTTGGTTTTGAGACAAGGTCTATGTGAAGTCTTGGACCACATATGTAGACCAGGTTGGCCTCAAACTCACAAAGATCTGACTGCCTCTGCCTGTCAAATACTGGGATTAAAGATGTACACTACTATGCCTGGCCTAGAAGACAATGTTCAAGAGTTAGTTCTCTCTTTCCAATGTATAGATCTCAGGGATGAAATTCAGGTCAGTGCTCCTTACCTGCTGAGTCAGAGCACTCCTCTCCATAGCCCAGTCGGGAATTATTTTAGAAGCCTAAAGATCCTGGATATGCACTTGTAACTAAGCCACTGATGACAACACGGAGACAAAGAGGCTCAGCAGGCACCTGCAGTGTGGCAGGCATCGGATTTCGGTTGTTTTGCTAAATCACATTATTGATTGATTTAGAGTGTGTGTGTGTGTGTGTGTGTGTGTGTGTGCATACATATGAGTGCCATGCAGTGTGTTTAGAGGCTAGAGGACAGCTAGCCAGAGTCAGTTCTCTCTTCATAGCACGTTGATCCGGGGTTAATGACAGTCTTGAAGGCAGATGCTTTTACCTGCTAAGCCATCCAGC